>NC_044207.1:6607693-6760193 GCF_900880675.1 Sparus aurata | reverse complement strand
ACCAGACATAAATTCAATTTAATTAAAACGGATGGTTGCAAAAACAAATACATGGGAGGGTGTGGGGTGATCCAAGATGGCGCCTTACGAGTGGCAGTCGGTTACAGTAGCTCTGAGTGTTTTTGTGTGGTTTAGTGCGTTTTTGTACTTTTTTCGCGTTTTTTTTCAAACACTGTATTTATTTATGCATCCAGCCTTCAACAAGGCAATACTTTTACAATGTATTTAAATGTATATAATGCACATTTACTTCTGTATACAATGCGCACTTACCTCCTGTACACTACGATATTCCCTCTGTAAAAACGAAAAAGTTATTTCAGTCCCAACCAGTTAAATTATTAACTACTAGAGACAATTTGTCATAAGTGGTTTACCAGTAATAATGCACCTCACATGTCAGTCAGTCATTCTAATTTTATGTCAGTAGCATCTAGCTATACTGCAAAGAAATCCGTATGATAACATAACTTTCAAATAAACTGCTATATTAAGCTTTGGCACCGATTAATTTATCATGAATTGCTACTCCATAGCCAACATACAGTACTTCAGTCAGTACCTTTAAAAGTACAGAGGTTGGTACCCAATCCCAACTGCATGACTGTGCATGGTGTACTCTTTCTTTGATAGAAAGGAAGTTAATTTCTTGAGTGTCTCAGTAGTGACTAACATCACAGACTTGTTTTAAAAATGGGCTGAGATTTAAGCATCTGTGAAGCAGAGTGTGGAGGAAAGTGAATTATGGTCTGAGGTCAACTGGAAATTTCCAAAATGACATTTTGGAAATGTCGCTGCCTTCTTTTTCTCTTGTTTATCATAATGGGATAATGACGCTCCATTTCCTGTATTTCTCAATCTCCTGTCATAGAGTACAACTCCTACACTATCAAGGCTTGGGCTGGCAAAGGTGAGCATGAGGAGAGATGGGAGTGCAGTATGATGACAGCAGTGAGCACAAATGAATGGTGCACAAAAAGTGCTTCAGACTGGAATCGATGGGAAAATGGAAAGAAATACAGTTTGACTTATTTAAGTAAAAAGAAAAAGAGATGTACTGTATGTTTGAGGGTTTCAAATTCAGACCACATTCACACTAAACATTTTTATTGATTCATTTTTCAAAGGGCATTCATCTCTCAGGATAACATTGTTTATAACAGTGGTTTTATCCTAACTGTCCTGCAAAGACCTCATGTTTCATGATCCAACTTTTCTTGCACAGCCTTGTATTTCTTTACTGTATTATTGATAACCTTTGTCCAATGAGTTTAAAATGTCTCAGGGTCCTTGGGAGTTTTCCAAAGGGCATTTGTGATGCTGTCAATGATTAAACCTGCGCGGTGGCATTCAGTGGCTCACCATGATTGCTTGCCTGCTATGTAGCTGTGAGAGATAAACATTTGCAGATAAAAGATATGTGCAGCTGGGAATCGATCACAATGTTGCTGCAAGTTGAACACCTATTGCCTTCACTGCATGCCTCATTTTTATTGAAAACATTGCCACACTAGCAGCAATTCGTTTTAGTGTGTGGCCTTTGAATAGATTCTTGGAGGCGGTGGTTAGTGATGTGCGAGTCACGAGTCAGTTGTTCAAACCTCAAGAGTTTTTTTTAATTTTTTTTATTTGTACTAACTACAAGACCTTGTCTCCATTAACTCATTCACTGCCTCACCCCTATCACCTGCTAAATGCTTGTGTTTATTGTGAAGATATTGTGAGACCATGTGCAACTCACACTTCCCGCAACTCTTATATTACCTCTATTTCGTGTAGCTAATGTATAAACCTACCCTGTGAGTAAAGTAACCACTGCTTGTTTTAACTCAGTACTCGCTCTCCAAGCCTGCTCACTGCCCTGAGCTGTCAGACAGGGGATGCACAAGTCATTCACTTGGTCACTTGGTCAGTAATTACTGTCTGAGCCTGCCGTCTGCTCCTTGTCCTGAGCTGAAGGTCCGGCATGTGCACGAATCACTAACAGTCATTCACTCATTCACTGCTAGCTTTCCCAGTCTTGCAGTGTGTGCTGGTCAGCCGGTCTCACTTGTAAGTGCTGCAGTCTGATGCTCTCCTCTGCTCTCTGTGTGACAGCATAGAGCGTTTTCCTTATATACTGTACTCCATGATGGCCTTGTAAAGGCAATTATTCAGTCATGAAATGCTTGTGACCACTACATT
Source organism: Sparus aurata (assembly GCF_900880675.1). Classification (NCBI taxonomy): domain Eukaryota; kingdom Metazoa; phylum Chordata; class Actinopteri; order Spariformes; family Sparidae; genus Sparus; species Sparus aurata. The sequence goes on along the minus strand of NC_044207.1, from coordinate 6,758,009 downwards.
TTTAAAGTAAAGTCTAGAAGAGCCATACTGTTGAATTATTTAATTATATTCAATTTAGTGGAGTGCAAAACCGAAAGTTAGCTGGAGGAATTCCCCGCTGCACTTGTTCCATGCAGGCTGGGGTGAGAGGGCTCTGGGTGACTGACTTGGTAATTAAAATTTAAAAACGCATGTCTTGTTGTTGAAACTCATACAAATGTCCTGTCAAGAAAAATAACTGAGTTTGCCATTTCTAGTGTTGGCTAAGGACACATTTGTAACTTTGAATCCAACATAAGGCTTTCCTGAAATCCATAAATCTTCTGATTTGTGTAGTAATTTGGTTGAAGTTGACAGCAAAGCTTGTATTCTGTTCTCCGATAGGTGTGAGTTTTTGGTTCTGAATGAAAAAGTCTGAAAAAGAATCTGTAATCTGGTTAAACATCTCAATTATTTGTATCTGTATCTGCACTCAAAAACTGGGTTTAAACAGTAACTGTGTGGTTAACAGGAACTAGTTAATTTAAGCATTAGAATGATATGTTGATCAGCAGTTGCTATATAAAGCATTTATTAGAAAACTACGCTGCTCAAGAAAATTAGGTAACACCTAATCATCACAGTCTAACCACAAGTCTGTTAAACTTCAGGGATATCAATCTGTCCATTTAGGAAGCAATAGTGATTGTGAATCAATTTCACCTGCTTTGGTCCAAATGAAAGTGACAACATGTGCAATGGAGAGGCAAAAGTAAAAGGGGAATGGTTTCAAATGTGTCGGCCACAGACGATTGCTCGGTCCTTATCCTCCCTGATTGATTCTTCTCTAGTTTTTGTGTGCTGCTAGTTTCCATGTCACTAGTGATAGCATGAGGCAGTACCTGCAGCCCATCAGTTTGCACAGGTAGTTGAGCTCCTCCAGGATGGCACAGCCAGACTTGTAGTCACAAGCAGGTTTGCTATGTCTCCCAGCACACTCTCAAGAGCATGGAGAAGATACCAAGAGTCAAACAATGAGAGCTGGACAGGGCCATAGATGAGCATAAAGCCAGCAGCAGGACTGGTATCTGCTCCTTTGTGCAAGGAGGAACAAAAGGAGCACTGACAGAGCTCTTCAAGACGACCTCAAGCAGGCTACTAGTGTGCATGTTTCTGACCAAACTGCCAAAAAACAGACTCCATGATCGGCATTGTGCAGCTCAACTGGGCATTCACAAAAGAACACCAGAATCTGCAGGTTTGCCATTGGTGTCCCATTCTCTTCACAGATGAGAGCAGGATGGCGTAAGCAGTTCCTGGATGACGAACGATTGATCCCATTGACTGGCACTGGTGTTTCGTTGACCTAAATGCAATTTGGCACCTATGGGGCATAATGTTTCAGTGCATGATTTGATTTTTTTTATTTTTATTGTTGGTGTGATTTTGATCCAGCCCTCAGTGGGTTGATGATTTTGGTTTCCATTGACCATTGTTACGTAATTTTGTTCATCAAGATCTGATGTGTGATTAAAGTGTTCCCTTAATTTTTTTGAGCAATGTATTTATAAAACGGCCTCAAAATTGAGTTCCAGATAAATTCTTTGATCACAGGAGGAAGAGAACTATTTCTATCTTCTCTAAGCGGAAATAAATAAACTTCAGTCAGCCACCTAATGAGGAGTTTCCTTTATCACAAGTGAGGTCTTGACAGATTTTACTCGGACTTGCGCAAGCACAGTAATTTGAGTATCATCTGCGTAGAAAATACTTTTATCATAGGGGTATAACAATACATGTATTTCTATTGAACCATTTCGGTACAGGACATTCAGTTTGGTACAGGGCTGTGCACGGGGGAGTTGCAGGAACGGGAGTTGCAGGAACGGAAGTTCCGTGTGTTTATTTTCCCATTGCAGCTACATGTGCAGCCCGATCATGTCATGGCTAACGCTAGCGAGAAGACAGAGCTTGAAGACTCTCCCTTGTCGCTAAAGTCTCCTGCTTGGGAACGCTGTGACTTCCTGGTTAAATATTGCAAAAGAGAGAGACATGTTTCTTGTGTGACAGTTTAACTGGTTTTCATTTTACCGGTGAGGGTCACAGATGTGCTGGTGGTGTGGTTTGAGAATCCTGTCCCGTCCCAGGAAAAACATTCCGATCACCCTGCTCATCGATCCAAGTCATGTATATGTATATTAATGGTGACGTGGCTTGAACATTACTATTCCACACGGCGATGCCAGCAGCTGGGAGCTGTGACCTGCAAACCGCAGTTAGACTAGCGCTAGAGAGCACACAGTGACAGTGTAGGTGACTGTGTTGATGCTTGTCCAAAAAAACGCAACTGTAAATAAATCGTCCAAAAATGCATATTGTCATCCTTATATCTTCGTAATGAAAGCCTGTACTCACAAATAACTCATGGGTGGAGTCAATGTGGACAAGTTAATCTTTCTGGCAAAAAATATGAAGGCTGAGTAAATCTGAACAGGGCTACATGCTGGAACTGTTAGTGCTGCACTGTACTTGTGAAAAAGTTTTGTTAAAAGCCGTTAACAAGCAGTTAGGAATTTTTTTTTTATAATTTTCATATTGTTGTTGTTTGAGAATATTTTATTCATTGGAAAGCTTATTTTATATATATTTTGTTTATTTGAGAATATTGTATTACCAGGCAGCACTTTACAACAGTATTATATTTTTTCATTTTATTTTCATATTTTGTATGTTATAATAAATTGTTAGTTTACAAAAGTTCTGAATACACAACAAGAAAATGTATGTTTTGCATTTTGTTCCCATACAGCACCGAAAATAAACCGAACCGTGACCTCAAATCCGAGGTACGTATTGAACCGTGATTTTTGTGTATCGTTACACCCCTACTTTATCATATATGATTTCAATTCAAATTCAGAGGCAGTTTTGATGAGACTTACACTGGAATTTGAACCAGTTGGTGAACAATGCTATTACTCATTTAGTACCATCTGTGATTTTAGCACTCCTGCCGATTTTTTTGTCATGCTTTGAATTATCGGGTAACATTTGCAGTGTTGAGGCTGTCAGACTATCTGATGCTGTGAGTTTTGACAAATAAATAGAGGTTAAAGTAACTTGTAATTATCATATCTGAACATATGAAAGAAAGGCTGCTGTTGTTACCCCCTGATAACTCAGCAGTTTTTACAGTGATCAACACTTTCTGTATGGAATATGAATCTAACATGAAAATTCTTCGTGAATCTCAAATCTTGCATGTTAAATTGCTGTGAAAAAACAGGGAGTTTAAAGCTTAACTTTTGAAAGCTGCACAGTATGAGGTTCTTTGCACCTCTATAGAAGCTGACAGCATGTCTCCTCACAGCAACAGCTCGCAGTTGTCTGTCAAAACATGCTATGAAAAATGCCCACCCAGAGGTGAAAGAAACTTACAATACAACATGTCACATTTCCAGCAGACATAATGCTTCTTTTTCAATAAAAAAAACTGTGCAGTGGCATTAAATACATATTGGTCTACATTCATGGATATAAAGGTTTTTGTTTTTTTTACTCTTCAAGTCTATTTTTCTTCTGTTTTCTGTGCGTAAGAACAGTTATTGTGTGCTGTTTAAACATGGGTGACCTACCATCAACGTTGAGCCTGCCCTGAGGGCATCTTGATAATGTATTGTATAGTTTCATTTTAGTTTGACTTAAAGGTGTATTAGGTGTACCTTTAAGTATGTCACAGATGCCACGAGACAAAACCAAAATATCTCCATAAACCTTAACCTCCATCTTTTTTTTTCAGTTTGATTTATTTTGGGGATTTTATTGTCTTTCAAACAATAAAATGGTTCCAAAAGGGAAATCTCCATAACTGAATTTAGGGTAAAAGATTAAAATCAATAGGGTAAAGAATAAAGGCCTTCAACTGACAGTCACAGTGTCCAGCCTTATAAAATAATACAATGTACCGCTTGCTGCTGCTGGTAGTGGGCAGAGTCATGGAGCGGTGGCGATCTATTTTCTTATTTTCTCTGTCAAAGGGTAAAGCTATGGGAGAGAGTGACTCACCACGGGTATTGCTGGAGAGACGTTTGCGTTGGCTGGTGGAGGTGTTGTGTGGAAGCAGCGTGTTCTGCTGGTGGTTGCTGTCGATGGGGCTCGTGGCGATGATGTTGTCCTTGTATTTGTTCATTAGGGCCAGCTTGGTGTTGTCACTCACTGTGGAGAAGTGGGATATAATTACAAATGCTGGGAAGTAAAAGCCTGGAGCATATGAGGCACAAACTGAAAGCTTTCTCAAAATGAAATGAGAAAGCAGCCACTTAAGAAAAAAAAACATGTTGTTCTTGGCTGAATATTGCAGGTTTTAGAACTACAGTGTAGCAAGCAGGCTTAGTATAGTCATGCGAAGAAAACACATCCGACATGTTGTTTTACTGGGGGAGAAGTCAAACAGCCAAAATTAAAGAGTGAAAAAAGCTGGCATGAAATTAAAACTCATTAAGGGAATATCCAGAAAGCATTTTTAGAAAATGATTTCTGTAAAGGTATCCTTAAAGGAATAATTAACCTAAAAAAATATGTTATTTTTGTGTTGATTAGTCACCCCATATATACTTTTAGCCCACTATATATGTATGTACATGGCTTTAGAGATGGCAAAGCTATACTGAACTAGAATGGCACTCAGTAGAGCCCATACCTAAGCTAGGGCCTAGATGTCCCCTTTTGTCCTCACTCATAGATACCAGCCACCTGAATACAGCTGTCTTTTTTTTTTTTTTCAGCAAGATCTATGCATTAACCAAAATAAATACGCTGTATCTCGCAATGTTAAAGAAATCAAAAAAGATATATACATGTTGGATTTGTTCCAAATGTTAATGGGGTCTATCCTGTCCCACTGTGTCTCTCCAGTCTTTCAGCCTGTTCTATGACAACGCTACCAACTGTTGTGCAGAGAAATGTGACACCTACCAGGAGTGAAAATCTGACAGATTGCAAACAGTGCATTATTGCACTATATTGAGGCAGTACAAACTTGAAACTTGAAAATAGGCACAATATAATAGTTATATAACAATTGGTTTCGCTTGTTTATGTATTCATAACTATTCCATTATTCTAAGAGGAAAGGTCAGGGGAGCCCAAAGATATTCACTGCAATCTTTGTTATTTTAGACAAAATTTTTAGAGGCCATTCTCTGAGTGACCTCTCCAGTTGTTTATATTGTTCTGTATTCCATGCATGGCATGCTGCCTGTTTTGTCTTTTCCTCAAGCCCATTCCATTGACCATCTGCATGACCATGCATAATGCACAGAACAACTCAACTTCCATCACCTCTGGTTTGGGGTTGTTTGGATTTCACAAGAACACTGTGTGGGTGCCATCACCATGACCAATCTCTTGATGAATCTGAGCAGTGAATCTGCTGCTGATTGAAATTCAGAGGGTATACCTGCATCAAAACGTATCTACTTCATAGAGTGATTCTCATGGGAGTGGTGCTCATCTCCAACGTCCACTGATTATGAAAAATGGATCCTCTAAAACAAATTTTTGGCAGGCAGATAAGCCTTTTGGTTTTTCCAAGTGTGAGAAATAAGCTCTTTGAGAGAATACCTGCAGTTTGATAGTCAGGTGTGTGACTGATGTAGTACACAAGATCTAATGTTCTTACACTGATTTTGTGGAAGAACAAATGAATAAAATGAAGTGCCTCATTTGTATAAAAATGTGTTTTACACTAACAAAGTGTTTGAAGCTTTAATGTTTGTGAAACTCGTACTTCAGTCCTAATATGGTCCACATTTGTTTCGATGATTTCTTCTTACCTATTTAAGGAAATAACACATTATGGTATTTAATTAAAACGCCAATTAGTTTCCTTTGGTTTCCTGCTAATAATTTCAATTATGACAAATGCATTAATGTACTATGCTGTTTTCTGCTCAGAAAACAATTAATCTCATACACTTGCGTCCTCACCAGTAAAAGCAAAGGTAACATTTTGATATAATGACTTGTTACTTTATTTTTATTAATGAATGTATGGCTGTGGGGGATTGAAAATGACAAATAAAAGCTTCAGGGACATAATCAAGTTAGTTTGTAATCTAAAATGATTGTAATTTAAAATGATGATAAAAGAAAAGTTTAATAAGCACAAAAGAAGAAGCAATTAGCCCCCCCCCCACCCCGCCCCCCCGGTAGTACATTATTATTGTTAATTAAAGGTGCAATATTTAAGAGCAATCGAAAAATGTAACCACTATTATGAATAGAATATGAAGAAATAAGGTTTTTGACCTTATGTTTTCTTTTGCAGAGATATCTACTGAAGTTAGCATCCTTACCAGCTAGCCCTGGCCCAACTTGGTCCAAAGGTCTTGTGCTAGCAGGGCAAACACCAACAACTCCCCAATGCCCCAAGCTCCCAGTCCGGACTACTTGCTGCAAGGCTAGCTGAGCTAACTAGCACGCGGTAGCTTCAGTTAGGAGCAGCTAGCAGTTATTCTGGTGATAACCTGCCCCCTATTTGTTAGAGCATAAAATCGAAAAGACCCCTATTCTAATGTATTGTACATTTAAATAAATATTATGCTAATGATGAATTATTTAACATTTTTTTGTCAATGTTATCTCAAATAAATCACACTGGCAGTTAAGTTTTGAAAACCACTTAACAAAAAAGTGACAAATTGACATTTTTTTCTCTATTTATTTAGTTGCTAACTTTGTGTTTGTGTGACTTTGTCACAGCCTGCTGCTGATTCTGTGAGTTTGTCACTACAAGTGACCACTTCGACATAACATCTAGACTACTTCATTTATTGTCACTTGAAATATATTGATTACTGAAGCTTTACATCTGTTCTTCTTCAGCTGTACAGTGTCAACACTGTCTTTATTGACCTAGCTGTTTGTGTGTCAGTTGACTCACCAGGAGTCAGGTCCATATTATTCTTGTCATTGCAGCCCTGGAGGGAGTCCAGGGTACGGGTGACCTGGCTGGCAAACTCCTCGCCACCATTCATACACTCTCGCTGCAGATGGTGACGCAGGTCAGTGATGTCGTACTCATACCTAGGGATGAGGTAGAAATCAATTAGTGCTACATTATCTTGACATATCTAAATTAAAATAAATATCACAGGCAGCTAACTTGCTTGTTGAAGCAGTCAAGATCTCACTGTGTGACAGAATTGCTGATAAGGCAAGGGGGTTTAAAATTGTTAAGCCTCAAATCTCATTACAGATTACTACACCCAGCAATAACTCATTAAATCAGCTGCTCTCAAGGTAATACAATTAAAAATTTTCTATCCTTGTTTCCAGTGTACAATACAAAAAAAATACACATTAAGAAATTATTAATCTCAGTTATTAACAATTTCTTTACTTTGTGTGTGCTTATTTTTTTAAGGGTGTAGCCATTTCAGATTACAATCATCCTCATCCACCCAAACCCTACTTGTACCCATCCAAAATCGGCGTCTCCCGGATGCTGAGGGTACCACTGGAGTTTGGCCCCTGACCCCGGGAGTTCCTCAAGCTCTCCCGGGCCTGGCCTCCCATTAGCACAGAGGGGATGTAGTGGATCTCATTAGCTGCCTCAGCACTGGCGCTCTTCTGGGGCTGAGGGATGCGGCGGCGTTTACACCAGCGCCTGCGGGTGTAGAGGATCAGGACCAGGCACAGGATGGACAGCAGAAGGGCGATCATCCCGCCCTGAGGGGAGGAGAGTGGCATTTGGAGCAGAGACAGAAAAAAAGGGCAGAGGAGTAAAAAGCAGAGGGAGAGAGAGAGCGAGAGAGAGAGAGAGAGAAAGGGAGAGAGAGTCAGAGAACAGATTCAGATAATCTTGCCAAGTAGAATACAGATCAAAGCGAAAGCTGTGATGCCACCAGCACAATATGAAAAAAGGCTGAGTATGAAAAAGATTTAGTGACCGACACCTACAGTGTTTCCACATCACGGCAGCTTTATGCTACTGTGCATTAACTTCACCTAGAGAGCACTGTCCAGGGAAGTTCTGAACATGGCTATCAGCTGATTTTTGGAATGTGAGCAAGACAGAGAGTGATCAGCTTTTCCCTGTCCCCACTGAAATACTAAGGTCAATGTCCCAATTGTTACACCAATGTTGTTTGCTGAATTAATTGGACAATGACGGAAATAAGTGTATGTTCTGTCTTGATGAGAGAGCTATTGTTACATACCAATTATGAGTTGACCAGTGTAGCATTGTCAGGGCCAATACACATTACTAGAAAGCATGGACACTGAAAACTGATATTTAGGTCTGATATTAATTTGCAGTAGAAATTAAACTTTGTGTCAAAATGTAGAAGAACCAGTGATACTGTGTGTAGCTAGAGCAACCAGCCGGTTAGCTTAGCATTGTATATACGATGGGAACTAGGGCTGTCGTGATATCAGATTTTCATTTCATGACTGTCATGGCCAAAATAATTCACATTAATGATATCGTCGCAATATCTACACACTCTGCTGATAGAGCATCTCACTTTCGTCTGTCGTCTCTTCCAACAAGATAGCGTACAGCAGAAATAGCTTCACAGTGTGGAAGAAGCGAGCAAGCAGGCTGCTGCGTCTTCCTCTTATAAATATCATGATTGTCGTCAATATTGGCACATCTTGACAATCCTTCCGAGAACGGGGGAAACTGCCAGCTTGCTTTGTGCAAAGGTAAGAAGTAAGCAATTTATTGGCAAGGTGCAGTTACTCCCTGAAGTCTTAGCTGGTTGTCCTGTATATCATGGTGACAACAAGACCTGATCTCCCACAGCCTCAGCACTGGTGCTACAGAAACGTAAAAAACACAGTATTAACCACATCCGCCTGGCCTTCAGTACTCCAACTGTGTGCTCTACCACGGAGCTGGTGGTTGTAAGAGCGCTCCTGTCCGGTTTGGGGATTTGCCAGGGGGGTCAGCAGCTTATGAGTGAGTACATAACCTCGATCATCGTCACATTTTTTTTTATAAAATTGAGTTTTATTAAAGTTAAACTGGGTGGTGGGTTTAAAAAAAATGACAAATCATTTAACAATTAGCCGCCTCCAGCCATGGCCACCAGCTCCTTGAGCCGGACGCATCTGCATGGAACTAGGCCATGGGGCCACTACATTCAGAAGGCAGTGGCAGTTTGCATCAAATATTATTTGACTTTAGTGACACAGCGATCGATTGAGGAATTGGAATGGATCTGGACAGGACTGCTTTGATCCCTATATGCGTGCAATCTTCAGCACCAAAATATTTCCCGTACCGCCAAAAAAAAAAAAAAATGTAATCTCGACCTGCAGGTTAGCAGTGTATAGGAACGATATGTACTCGGGCATGAATGATATTATCACTCCCAGTTCTTTCAGAAGTATGCAGCTCAAAGAGTAATGTGAAATGTCTGACCTGTCTCCCATCTCTCATGAGATTTGACCAGCGTGTTTCCCCGAAGTTGAGGCTCCGGGTTATTGCACATATCCATGAGCAGTGCTCGTGGCAATCTGAAACAACTCAGCAGTCATTCATCTGTGTCATCAAACAGATCTGTGCAATCTCTAAAAATGCGCTCTCTGCACAGGTCTGGTTTCCCGAAGCATCTAGTAGCAGTAGGTAAGCCATGATTCAGGTGCAGAACTTACAATCACCCAAGGGTTTTTATAGTCTTAATTAGGATCAACTGACCTATAGTACTTTTAACCATGAAACAATGCAATCATTAAAATTCCTCCAAAACAAAGATAACACATTGGTGAATCCCAGAACTCAATGGGTACTAGGGGTGGTTAATCGGCCCAATTTCCCAATTCGATTCCGATTATTGAAGTCTCGATTCGATTACAAATCGGTTTTCGATTATTAACGATTATTGATTCGATTTTCAATTATTAACGATTATTGATCTTCCATTTAACATCAGTCAGCTGCTGAATTATTTTACTTATCTTTTGAGTAACACATCACAGCACCTTCAATATTGTATAGTGTAACTGTTATATCAGAATTATTAAGTTTTAAATGTAGTGTTTGACTGTTAAAAGAAAGTTGCCAAGCTCAGCAGCCGGACTCATGTTAGAAGCATTGTTGGTGACGAGAACCAGGGCATGTTTCTCTATTCCCCACTCGTCTTTGAGAAAGTCACACATATTTGCGCTTGTGTGGCTATCATCCATAGCTTTCGTCTGAAGTACTTAGGACATTAGCTTCCATTAACTGCTGACATAATGAGCTGCAACGGTCACATATGAGACTGTAGCTCTGGATGTCCAGACATCGCAGGTTATTGCTACCCTGTGAGCAGAGTTGAGGGAAAGGTTTGTCTCCTTGTAAAGATTTGGAATCGATTTAAGTGTGAAAAAGCTCCGGGATGGAATAACATATCTTGGCTCCAGACTGTGGACCATGTAGCGGAAGCCAGTAAGAGGAGGACTCCAGTTTGTATTACTATTTCAAAAAAATAAATAAATAAAAATCTTTTTTTTTTTTTAAATCGATTTTTGGAAATGTAATAATCGAATCATAATCGTCAATATTATAATCGCAATTAATCAATAATCGATTTTTTTCACCACCCCTAATGGGTACTAACAAAATATGAGAAAATTGTAGATGCCAGCAAAAATAAGCAATAATTTGTTTGTATATCACTTCTTGAATGAGGCCCAAAGACTATAAAGAGAGATGTTATTTTTCCAGCCGAGGTTCAGTTCTCTCAGATGTTGACAGTTATTTTCACTGATTGCTCTGTAGGACACTAGAAGGACTGCTGTGCAGATGGAAACATTTTGTGCCAGAGAACGTGTTGCATTTCTATGACAGCATAGTATGGGAAATAAAAAGAAAATTAAGGATGCAACTGATTTTTTTCCAGTAATAAGTGATCTTTTTATTATTTTAACAATTAATCAATTTATCATTTAGTCTATAAAATGTAAAAAAAATAAAAAAAATAAAAAAAGTGAAAATGCTCATCACAGTTTCTGAGAGCCAAAAGTGATGTCAACCAACAGTCAAAAACTCAGACTTTTCATTTAATACTATAAACTGATCAATTATCAAACTAGCTAACATCCAATTTTCTTGTGATCGACTAATCAATTCATGTTTTAGTTCTCCCAATGCTCATAACAATGTAAATGTATTCAATGAAAATTAAACGGCATCCCTGGTCTGTCTATGCTGCTCCTTTGTGTACAGTGGCACAATCTTTGGGAATCGCTGTATGATAGGAACGTCAGCACACGGCGCACAAGTCTTTGAACTTTAACTACTACAGGTCTATTGTTACAACCTCCGTCAAGTGGGGTCTAACACAAGACAGCACAACAAGTTATAATTTAAAGGAAGACACATTTTATTAATTCCCCAATCAGCAAACAAAAACAAACTGATGGGCCGGCCAAAACAAACAAAAGAAGAGCTGACTCCCAGACCAACCCAACAGGGCCATCAGAACTGGGGTCTACCCTCCAGTCTAACAAAATAAAGCAACTAAACCTAATTGAAATGAAGCCATGAAAACTAAACTACCGTACCCATCAGATAAACATAAATCAAAAGCATAATACCTCAGCCAGCCTCCCAGCTGACTGACAGCACTGCTTGTCTGGTGGACTGCAGTGATAAGAAAGAGAGGCCACAGCCTAGTGCCCTTCCCCCTCTTATTGGATATTCCCTAATCAGCCAGACCACTATCACCTGGCAGGAAAGCCAATCACCAGCCAGGGTGAAACATCCTGGCCAGCAGAGAGGGAGCATGTAACATCTATGTTGAACTAGCGAGTCAATCTATTAACTCTGAGGGATGTCTAAAATTGAGTATCTGGATGGTAATTTTACTTCTTGCTTTATCTTCTTTTGCTAACCTGGCACTTAAAACATGTATGATAGTTTTGACTACTCATCTTTTTCATCTTTCGGGAAAAATCATTACGAAAAAAGTTCTGCTCTCATCCTGTGGAAATATATGGAAGACAGAGGTCAATTGTGACTTTAGATATCAGCTCATATATGCACTAAAGTAAGCGCTGATAACAGATGACTGGGTCAGGTCACATGACCACTTTTATTTTTCTCCTTTTCTCCATGATTGTAATGAGTTTTGAGCTGGTTTGTGGGGTTGAAGGATGCAGCAGCATCCACACCAGCAGCTGTGGGCGTAGAGGACTCAGTGCTGGCACAAGATGGACAGATTAAGGGCATTGAGCCTGCCCCGAGGAGAGGTTAGCAGGCGGGACAGAGACAGAATCAGACAGAAACCAGAGAGAAGAAGAGACAGCGAGGGGGAGAGAGTCAAAGGGAGAGCAGAAAAGGCGAGAGCAGAGTCAGAGAATCTTGCCAAGAAGCAGGATATCGATCAAAGTCAAGACAAGTCAAAAGCACACAGGAGAGAGACAGCGATTGTCAGTTCGGATATCAGACTATATATTCCCCATGAATAAAGATGATGACAGCAAAGTTCTGAGCAGTTTTATTCTAAATTTATTTTATCTAATTCCATCATCATACGTTTTTTTTTAAGGTTACTGAAAGGGATAATTTAGTTAAAATGACATGAAGGATGAGATAACATTCAGACAGTATTGTAATTTGGAGACATAATGTTACATGTACAGAATGGGCAATTTATCACATCCTGGAGGCTAATCTGATGCTACCCAGCGGAGATCTGAAATAAAAATCAGATACACTGTGCAATTTAGAAAATGTCAAAAAGAGTTAGGAAAGTGTCACGGTGACAGCACAAAGAGAGAGGGACAGCGGGAAATTTGCCACTCAAGACAGACGGAGTGAATTACTCCGAGTCAGAAAATGACATGTTCAAATAGAACAAAAGAACTGTAAAAGTACTCCCTCTGGCCAGGTGAGTGCAGATGTGTCCCTCTTCACTGCCTGTAATGCACCTCCCCTGACACAAACTGATCTGATATGTTACATACTTTCTCTTTCTATTGTTATATAACAGATACAAGGTCAGTGCAAATTATCATGAAAAAGCAACCAGTAGATGTTGAGCAATAGCCTGTCTAAAATAACAGTAGAATGACAAGGTTTAAATGAAGATTTAATTTCTTTACTTAAAAAGAGTGAAAGAAAAAAAAAAAGAATAATAAAGATTAAACTGTGTGTCAGTTCAGTCAAACAAGCACAGTTATGGAAAGATAGGCAAAAATGATGAAATGAAAAGTAGATTTTAATCAGTAATTTACATAAAAAAATCCCTTTTCAAACACATTAGGGATTCTGTAGCTGAATAAAAATGAGGGTTTCAGTTGCTCATATTAATTTAAATTGGCAAAAAGAGAGGCCCATTTGCATAAGTTGTTTGCTTAATCTGCATAGTCAAGGACATTAACAAATGACACCATGATATGGGCCACTTATGCAGTAAATCTGCATGCACAGTGGTCAAAAAGGAGACCAAAGTAATTTGGTTTGCAATGATTAAATTTTCAGCAGTTTGAAAGTCACTGATGAAGTCTCCCATTCAAACTCTAACAAGTGACTGAGTCTACAGGCAATGCAATAGTATGTTACCTACACCTATTACTATCACAGAAGAAGTATACATTTATATTGTGTTCAGTTATCTTGAAGGATGTCATTAAACAGTATGAAGCTGAGCTTTATTTGGTATGTTTCATTTAAGGTCCAATATTATCTTTTATCTCATTTAAACATTCACACTTTTATCTAGGGTATCTAATAGAAAATGTTCACAAAGTAAAATGTAAAAAAAAAACACATTATTCTTCTCATACTGTACAGTCTGTTGCTGCAGCACCTCTATTAACCTTCTAACTATATGCTCCATTTCAGTGCCTGTCTCTTTTGGGCCCCCGTCCCTAAACAGCCACGGCTGCTCTGCTTGGTCAGCTCAAGCAGGCCTGAGTAGGGTCCGCCCACTATGTTTTCCACTCTCAGCGCTTCTAGTTTCATTGTAACTACAGCTATGCTGGGAGCCTGCAGGTTTTGGTGTCTGTAAAATTACATTTAGGTGTTATTACCTATAACACCTAAATCTAATTTATAGTATGCAAAATAATGCCTAATACTGTACTAATCTGTATTTTTGTAACAATGGGTTAAAAGACTTTATGTAATGTGAATGCAGCCAGTTTTAGTAACAAATGCACACACACACCCCTTATCCCTATAATGCATTTTAGTGGCTTTCAACTTTTTGTTTATTTTTTTTTTGGCCTGAAGCATTACTGTTTAGGTTAAGCCTCACCAGTCTAATCAATCTTCTTTCCAGCTGCAACCGCTCTTTTCAGCAAAACGGCTCTAATAAAGCCACTGCATGCTTTCTGAAAGGTGCTAAAAGGCAGACAGATAAGTTAGCTAGCCAGTTCATATAGTAAACCATTAGTTAGTCAGATAGTTTCCTCTGGGGTAGGTGAGGACTAAAATAGATAAAAGAAGAGCACATCCATGTGAGACGTTGCCAAAGACATTACTGATGAATGCTGAAGGTTGATCCATGATGTTACATTTCAGCAACGTCAACAACGCCATCTAATCTCAACTTTATACGATTTGTGCCTCTTGTCAAGATCTACCACCAAGCAGCAAAATATAAGAAATAAGGACTATTAATACTTGACTGCTTCTAGACATGATACATTTAACGTACTGTGTACTATGTGTCACTTTATCATACAATCGACTCATTCTGGTACCAGTCCATGGTGTTAAATACCACCATGACCTAAAGTATGAGCTGATGTCACATTAATTACCATCTGGGTATCGCCCCTCATACTACGACATAAAAACCGAAGCTTACCAACCCAATAATTGAAATCTAGGTATTACTGACTCATGGAAACATAGTTGTATATATGTGGCAGTATGTGTGAGTGAAGCACAATGCCACCTGTGTAGGAAACTGTATTGAACAAAAGTGAGATGAATAATTGAACAAAAGTGTCTGAAAAGCATCCTTTGTAGACAGTCAAGGGGATTGAAAAAAGAGATAAAATGAAAATGAAAAATGAAATACTGTTTCTGTGGGAGAAGAGGTTTAATTAGTTTTTTTGTTTTAACTAATACTGTAAAATAAAGAGCAGAGTTAATTAATGTTCAAAACTGATAAATGAACATAAAAATATATTTAACTAATAAAGCACATATTTAATGTTAAGTACCTTCATTGTTTCATTAGTCTCTGAGTTAACTGGAGTAAGATGGCAAAAGTCAAGTACTTGAAATGGTTCTCAATCAAATTTACCACAGTGACAAATGTAATTCAAACCCATCAACCTGCATTAGCACCCATGCTTAGAGGGGGCTAATATAGATGGTATGGAAAAAGCTGTTTAATGTCAGGCATTACTTGGAATCAAAGTGAGGACTAAGTGGACTGTGTCCTCTTACAGAGCCAATAAAACCAAACCACACATCAGAGCATGCCAGCGCTCCAGCCCCATAATCCACTTACTAACGGATGAGGATGATGTTATAATGGCACTAGTGCTCCTTATGACTTACACTCCTGTCATGTAAGTCCTGAATGGAAGAGAGAAGACATGGCCTTTCTCAGTCTGACAGAGTAGACATGGTATTAGAGCTGAGCTATCAATCTGTCACTTAGTCTCTGGATGCAAGGCATTAAGACTTGGGAAAGGGGAAAGATCTAGACTATCTGACAGCTACAAGATAGCGAAAGGAAGTTTCTTGCTTTGAATATAATAAACTGTCTCATAGCCAAAGGGCTGCTGATTGGATTTGATATCAACTTACAATATTAATGATGGAAGCAGTTTCCTTGCACTGCATCCTACTGTGCATTTGTTGTTACGCCAACGAAGGCAGGTTTTTGGCTGTCAAAGTATAAAGCTTAATACATACAATAAAACTAAATGGAACTTGAGTTGTGAGGATTATTAACAATATGTTTTACAATCCAGTGCTGATTTTGACATTGAACAAATGTGAAAGTCACAACCCCATTTCACACATTTCACACAAAGGTTTCTCCCCTGGAAATGAGTATTAATGACATAAACTGTTTGAATCATTTGATTCAATTTAGTGGATTTCATAAATCCTAATATAGCATGAAGCCATGATGGTGTTTGAGTTTCTGTGGTGAGAAGGCATTAATGTAGAACCACAAATGACATTTGTACTGAAAACTTTTTTTTCTTTTGGATTTAAATCTCGGTTTTACATTAGGGGTCGATGTTTCAAGAAGCTGAAAAGACTTAACGTACCAGTTTTTCTTCATGTAGTGCATTATCAGAGGATGTCCTGCCTTAAAAGCCACACTATCATAGTGAAGCATTAGTCATACTACTCTGATGGTATACACTATCATCAAGCAAGGTTGCTCTGGATGGATCATCATCTCAGTGTCAACAACTACTGGATGACAAATTGGCACGGACAATCATGGTTCCAAAACCATGTATAATGACTTTGGTGATCCCCTGAAATCGATCAGAGTCAGCGACTGAGTGCTGATTTGTAAACATTACTAAGCTAAGACTCAATATACTGTTGCTTGAGATGAGATTTCAACAATTGTAAGCATTGTGATATCAAAGTTTTACATATATATGTGTGTGTATATGTGTGTGTGTGTGTGTATATATATATATATATATATATATACATATATATATGTATATATATATATACATATATATATATATATATATATATATATATATATATATATATATATATATATATATATATATATATATATATATATACATACATATATTTATATATATATATATATATATATATATATATATATATATATATATATATATATATATATATATATATATTGAAATTGAAATTTAAAGTATCATGTCCTGTAAATGCAGCTGGAGTGTCACATGCTAGCAGAGATATACCTTTGTTTTCCTTTGTGGTTCATACGGCTGCCTCTCAATGCCTGTCTAGGTCAAGAGTAAATACAAAGCAGTAACATTGGCAACATTTACGTGCCCCAGCTATTGGCCATACTGCCACTTAGGTCTTGAAATCGACTTTAATCATTTCCCATTGTGCCCCTTTGTCACAAGGAGATTGAGTATCCCAGCTGTAATGAATAAACCAGTTAACAGAATATCCCTGTTAACCTGTGATGCTGTGTAAGGAGAGCAGCAGAACAGCTCAGCAGCAAAACTGCCTGAAAAGGTTTGTCCCCTAGCTTCTCTCTCTTTCTTTCACTGACCAAAAGAAGGTTAGTTATGTGAAGAAAAGAAACACTGATCCCAGTTGTAATAGTGAGATATGTTCTTTCTGAAATCAACATGCAGGACTACTCGTAACACTGTGAGTTGGAGTAATAAGAGGGAATATTTTTTTCTTCATTAGATTACAGTCTTTATTTATTATTATTTTTTTAAATAAGCAATACATCTGAACCAAGTACATAACAATAACAATAATCATAACAATAATAATATTAATGAAAATAATATGAGATAAGTCATTAAACAGACATAAATAACCAGTAAATAAATAGTAGTAATGGTAAATGTAGTGATAACAAAAAAACCTAAAATAGTTTATTCTTAGTTATGACTTCATGGTTTATTAAGGCTGGATAAAAGTGGCAACCAATTTTGACATGTGGTTTGTTAGTGGGTTAGGGTTAGGGTTATTAAAACACATGCCAACATATCATAATTACTGTCACCAGAAGGGCTGCTTCTGCTGTATTATAATACACAGTATATAAAGCACTTCATAAATGCTAGGACTGGGAAACAAAATCAACGATGACATCACTTTACAGGCAACACTTATGCCATATCACGTTATAACAATGTCCAAAATCTAAGTCCATATGAAGTCTATTTTGACAACCTGAAAATGAGACTCAAAAATCAACTACCATTCCTCCAAATAACTTACAAAGTTTTCCTACATATTCCATCTTAATGCACACACACTGGCTCACTGCGCTTCATCGCTCACATGGCATACGTGTGTGATTTACTCAAAATTTCCAATTCTGCATCATTTGTACCAATAATATTTTGTGATTGTCTTTTTCATACTTCTGTGTAATTCAAACTTTCCTTTAATCCATGCTATATTCTATACTGGGCTGGTTTCTTTATATATACGTGTATATATTCACATTCTGAAACCCACTGTTTCAAGAGAATATCATTCCCAAAGTTTCATCTGCACGAACCCAAAAACCCATTTTTACACCCTTTCATGTGTGACTAATTCATTTTGTGGCAGTGAATAAGAGGGAGAATTTCACCATGTCTCGACTAATATTCAGAAAATTAGAAATATATGGTAGAATGCAAGGGAAATAATAGTCTAAGCACTCTTCATAAAACCTTATGATATTCAATTACTATTAGTGTTAGAGATTTGTGATGATTATTGAGTACTTGGGTTCAGATAACACAGAACATCTTGTCCTCAGGAACAGAATGTCATGCAAATACAGGTGATAATAACACTTTTATTAAATTATGACTGACATGAAAGGTACTATTTTCACAAAGATCTTGACTATCAGCTCTTCCTTTGTTTTCACCATCTTTCACCTTCTTACATAAGTTTCCATTCTGAAAACATGTGGCTTGCATTTTTTTCAATGTGCTTTGGGACTGCAAATCAGTCTAAAAGGTTCATTTGATATCACGTTTGAGCAAAAGCTGTTTGTAATTCGGCTTGTACAGAAGATACCATTATACAATCAGATTATTTTGCACCATTGATATGTTCTGTATTAAGGTCTGGTGAGCATTATGTCTGTAGTATTGAAAGGGTCACTGCATGTGTTATTTCTACGGAAGCCTATTAGCCTACCACACCAGAAAAAGGAAAATGGATCAGTATCACATTATATGGTGAAAAGTTAAAAGGAGATGTTTCTCTTGTTTTTACATCACACAAACTTACCCCAATATGACAAGAATGTTTTGTATTGTTATAACATTAAATTAATCTGTTATAATGGGATAACGTCTGTTTTAAAACGAAACATCCTAAAACATAGCAAATGTATTCTAAAAGTGAAAGACAAAATGAATACCGACACAACCGATGCTGCCTCAGTCAGTGTTGTCTGTATGGAGGAAATTAAATTGAGGCTAAACGTCCATTGTTCATTTTTTTTTCAGTGTAAAGCCAGTGCGGTGTTCTATACACTTGCAAAATGACATTAAACCAGCTGAACAGCATGAGCAACATTTCAGATTTATTAAAAGCACGCTGTCTGCTTTACAAGACACTGACTCTTGCTAAAATCCCAACACAGAGCGGAAATTATTTGATGCTGATGCCATATCAAGTCAGACTGACGTTTCCTGTGTGCTCGCTGAGACAGAGCTTGAGGCGCACCACAGACACAAGAGCGTAAAGAAACATTAAAAGAAAAATTAAACTGTACACCACGGATTTCACGGTTTCATAGTTTGGTCATGCAACTTCCCAATTTTTCAAACAACACTCTCAAACCCCAAAAATTACTTTAGCTATTTTTCAGGTGACTACGTTTGGCTAATCTCAGCTCTATTATTGTAGATTGACACATGCAGATGGATTGAAATGCAAGAGTCCTGTGTGAACACCAGTGCTCTTACGCTAGCAAATCTTACAGGGAATCTTCAATAATTTAACGTGTAAAAGAAAAAGAAACACAGGCACCCGTGTTCAAAATACTGTGGACATGTTCCATTTTTTTTTATTTCTTCTTATTGTTATGTAGTATTGCAATGTTTTTAATGAGCATCGACAAATGCTTTGTTTCCCTAAAATCTGCACAACCTAAGCTAAAAGGCTTTGCAAGACAATAAAAAAATACTAATGATTAAATGAATGAACGTGTGTCATTAGTTAGAGGACAAAAAAAAGTCAATAATTGTATCAAATTTTGCTAAATAAATACAAGGAACGTATAGATACAAAACATGTCAATGCACTCCATAACTCGTATGAAGATGCTTTAGTTTCTAAGATATTGCTGCAGTATTTGCAACATCTTCAAATGTTCAATATGCTCACAACAACAAAATACACTAATCACATCTACAAAACACACTATGGTCAAATATAATGATTGACTATTTCCCTCAAACTCTGTCTGACAACTATCAACCTGCTTCTTCTCCACTTCCTTCCCGCCACTCAATGGCACCACAGCACATTGTCATGATGTTTTGAATTGTGTGCAACGTAATGTAATGACGTCATCATGTCAGTGATGAGGCAGAACACAGAAGACTCAGCTTCCTGCTGTAAGAAGGAATAAATGCTGGAGCTGTTTTGGTTTTCATTCCAGATTATTTCAAACACGATCATGGAAACAACAATGTCTCACAGCCATTTCAGGCTGATCGTCTGGCATCACTGTCACTTGTTGCCATTGTTGCCATTTTGCACTGGATGTTGAGTAAGGTATCACTCACAGTCAGGTGCAACATAAAAGCCTTAATGTTCTATTGCAAAAATAATGACTGCTCCAGTTATTGTTTTGATTTTGATCATTATAAACAGAATCATATAAACAAGCCAATTGAAACGGCTAAGGCTTAAGGCTAAATTAATCTGTAACTTGGGGACAGCCAACAAGCTGAAAGCACAATACTGTCACATTTATTCATGTTTGTTTTTTTATTGCAAAACTGTTGAGGCCAACATGTTGGCAAAATAATGCTTATTTGCAACTTTATTTTAATTTTATTTT
Source organism: Sparus aurata (assembly GCF_900880675.1). Lineage (NCBI taxonomy): Eukaryota > Metazoa > Chordata > Actinopteri > Spariformes > Sparidae > Sparus > Sparus aurata. The sequence goes on along the minus strand of NC_044207.1, from coordinate 6,737,346 downwards.
TTCCTGCTTAAAATGCGTTGTTTTGTTTCTGCTGAAAACCAACCCCAGGTGCTCTGTTGTCTGCATCACAGATTCAGCTGCACTGCAAACAGGCCGGGCACTCGGGCTGTGTGCCTTCCTCACAGCCCATAGGGAAGCTATGGATTGGTGTGTCTCGCTCGGCAGGCTTTTCAAAAACACGCCAAGCTGTGATGCTTAGGAGCAGCTCTGGAGGCTGGGATTCAGACGAGGCTTCTGCTTTACAAGTGGTCAGGGCCACATTGATTTAAGGTTTACACGATCAATGCTATCAACGCAGGTTTTAGGAGGGTCACCGCATGAATGTCAATATCACATGAGCTGGGCCGTGTCACAATGAGCATCTCCTCCCACAAACTGCCCCAATGCATTATATTGTTGTGTGTGTAAATGTCTGTAAATGGCTTACTCCCAATATCAGCTAAGCATTTTTGAAAAGATCACTTAAAAATTGTGAAATGATAAATCTTGAAATAAACTGAAGTAAAACAAAATGTACTCACAGTCCTGAACTAATTAAAAAGAGATATCAGAAAGGCTGGACAATCTTCCAAATCGTGTTGATATTACACATGGATGCAAAATCACTCACAATGGATTTCTGAGGCTGTTGTTTTTGTTTTGTTAGTATTTTTCCTTTCTATTTACAGGAGCAGCATTTTTTTTTCCTCTCAGGGGGATTGATTTGCACCAGTGGACCTTTGGACTTTTTCAAATCTTGCTATGGCTTTATGTTTTTTTTCTTACAGCTGTTTACATCCCAATGAATCCAGAAGATCCTGATGAAATCTCCTTTATTAGCAAAAATAGTGTTGTGCTGATTTATATGCTATTGTGGATGTGAATCTGGGTGCTAACAGTTTATACAATAAAAAAAAGCAGTGATGTCTTTGTTTCAAATCCACATACCTACTTCATCTGGGATTTGTAATCCCAGATGAAGCATGACGTAACATAAACCTCTTCTGTCCCTGTCATGCTGGATGTGTCTCCCCCTTCTATATCTGACTTTAATTTCTACCTGCATCTGTCTTCAAAGATTTAAATTGTCTTTGTGCTTGAACAGCGAAAACCCATACCTTTAGTATGACATCTAAGGTTCTGAATAATAATATGGTATCTTGCTTGGACAACAAAAATCTATCTTTTTTTTCCATATTTTAGATAGAGCTAACATTCCTTTGTATATCTTTTAATATGAATATAGAGCCCCACCAAAAGTTACCTAGCCCCACCACCCCATTCAATCCCCAGCCACCATTGACACTAACAGCTCTGGCTGATCGTTGCTCCAGTGTTCCTTCATCTCTCCTTCTGTGCTTTTCAGCAATTTTAATGCCAGAATACAACAACTGATGGCGATCAATTATTCATCGAGCTCTAGTTATACATGTCGCTCTTGTCTTAACGTGTCTGCTGGCTTGTGAATAATGAATGGTAGGGAAATGTAAATCTGCATGAACACTTTATGACTGTCCAACACTTTCAGAATAAGTATTAGAATAGCATTGTACTACCGTAGTATTTCTACCACTACTAATCTCAATTGGCTGCCTTCTCATCCTGAAATTGACTGTATTTGCAATTCGGGGTCGTAGGGGCAAACATAACGTTGCCTTATAGTTCCAAGGTAGAGTGTACCGGAGTGTGAGTGACAGATTTATTTTTTTTATTTACGGCAAAGCAGACAAATTTACTGATTTTCTCTGGAAAAAGGAAACACCTGTTATGATAGACATTATTAAATGGGACCAGAACTGCCTATACTAGGAGGCACACGCAGTCTCAAACAAAGGAGCAGGAAGTCTGGCAGTATTTGCTGCCGTTAACGTCAGACACCATACGGCTTTGACAGACTCCGCTGCTCCTCACCTTTTGGGTTGAGTGGGCACAGTCAGGCGCTTTTATCACACTAGTGATCCACAGCAAACTTGTGCCTAGAGGGCTTCCAGCCAGCTGAGGTAGACCAATCCTGGTCTTACTGCCCAAACGTCCATCTAACAAAATAAACAATGTGACTAGTCATGTGGGCCAAACCTGCAGTATTTATGATGGCTAAAGGGAACTGGGCCTCGATGTTTGCTACACATTTTTTTTTTTTATTTCATTCTATCCCTTCTTTTGTTGACGTCCACTTTTTGTTTTCCCTTTGACGCATGCAGAAAATTAAAAAGTTGCTTTACAGCCTCTATGTAATACAATAAATGTGCTACAAGAGATTCAAAATGCGTAAAAACATCAAATCTAACCCCTAAGCATAAAAAACCATATCAGCCTTTCATATAATGTAATTGACTTGTTTTGGTTTGGATACCTCCATAATGCATGTGTTGATTGGATTGATCTATAGAGGCCCTGTGGCAAAAACTGCAGCTGATTAAAAATTTGAAATGAAAAAGGGAGAGTCTCAACAAAAAAGAAAAACATCAATCATAGCACATTGAATATCTGGTGCTGTTTTTAGTGTTTTGATATCTTTATTTTGCTGGAGTGTTGGGATTTACGTTGTAGCTGTCTCTGCCTGTAAGGTTCCAGCTGAAGTGCGGGACATGTGTTTGAACTGCCAGTGCCTCACCTGGTGTTGGTACAGACATACACAAGGTAAGTCATCTATTATGGATGACCGGTCGTGGCGAGTGGAGGACACAGTGGTCACCTTGGTGGTGTGAATGCAGAGGGAGAAGCTCTTTAAACCGTACATGAGGAAACCTCAAAATTCAGAACAGTGCACTTTAAAAGCATTGGATGATGAGTGGGAATGACTCACTTCTTGGTTAAAATTTTCAGATCATCTTCAATACTACATTTGACAAAATAAATAAATAAATAAAAAATGACTGAAACTGACTGGAAAAATTGTATTCCCAGGTAAGATTATAGCCTGGCTGGAGTAGCAGACAAAAATCGCTTTTCTGGCCTCAGATGCCGACTTTGGTGCAGTTCATTGAACCTGATTCCCCTCTAGGATCAGGCCCATAATAAGTCTGGCTCGTCTTCAAGCCTAAAAATGCTGGAGCCCCAACTCTTCCATTAAGCATAAACACACTCATGGAGGGCATGGTGGCCGGGCAGTGAACTGTGGCAGATTAGACGTTTTGCTTCCTGGCTGAGATGACCTGGCCAGAATGAGCCAACCTGGGACCATTTCAAGTCCAATTCATGTTTTTGATAAAAACATAAAAAAACGACCAAATAAAACACAACCCTTGAGATCGTAAACAGGCAGGCAGGGATTCATTTTAACACTAAAAAGACTGGTGACTGGTGGCAGACTGTTAGTGGAATGTAGAATGTAGGAAATGCACCAATTTGACACATTGAAGTGTGTTTACAGCTCTTGAGAAGCACTACTGCATATGTGAAAAGTAGCATAAAACCTTTTATGGCTCTAAAGGAAGTTGCATGTGATCTGATAAATTGCCTCCAGTGATGTCACTAAGCTTTGATGTTGCATTATGGGTAATGTAGGCACCAGGTTTTGAAAAGCTGTCCACTGATCTAGCATTGCACTTCTATAACACTGTTGGACTCATGGACAGTGATTAAAAGAAGTGATTAAAATCAATAAAGTGGAACCAGAGATGCTGCCTTTTATCATTACTTATTCTTCTTTCTTTTACAAACCTGGTGCCTACACTCTCACACTGAGCGAAAATGAACAAGTGCACATAAATTAGTGAAATAACAAACTGTCGACTTAAAACCAAAATTCAGAAAGCATAGGATGCAATGTGTTGTGATATTTTGTAAGTTCATACTATTCGACACAGTTAAGTGTGACCTGCAATAAACATATCCAATCATTATTTTGGCACCTTAAATACACACTCTCAGACTTGTCCAGCGATGCTCTCAAATCTCAGCAAATACTAATAGAATCATTCTTTTCTTGCATCGTGTTTACTCTGTCCTGCTTGTTGCATAACCAGCAAGGTACAGTAATTAAGCAACAGCAATTAAGACGTTCACAGCTGTATCCACCTGCGTTTTGCCACATACTCCCTGGGCTGACCACTGCTGGCCTGCAGACCCCAAAGACATAAAAAGGAAAGAGGTCTGATAGCAGGTGTGTGCTTGAGCTAAAGCGCCTGTAAAGCAGCCTTTGCAGGACCTTTTTTTGTATCCACAAGGAGCTGAACAAGTGACACGGCTTTGGATTTATAGGTCGGGGCCTCCAGCCGGGTGGCAAGCTGCAGTGGGGCCCGGGCAACGCAGCGGCAACACCGCTTCCATCTGTTGTCACGGTCTGCTCATATCTGCATGCTAATCCTTCTCTACCCGCACCTTCACGAAAACACCCTTGTGGCAGCGCTACCGCCGCAGCTCATTCAGGATGAGGAATTAGCAGATCAGGAAGCACAAAGACACCGACCTGAGGTTGATGGGATGTGAAATGCAGATAGAGCGGGGAGTAAGAATGTGAGATTAGAGGAAAATCAAAGAGGTAAGAAGCAGAACCTCCGCACTGGCTATCTCATTTCCACATGAAAATGTTGTCACCACTTGAGCCTGTGTGCCCAGTAGCTAGGCTTCATGTCTGCTAATACATGCAAAACAAGCAGAGGATAGTCAAGGTCAGTTATTTGTTTCGAGGGCTCAAGATGGGTGACATTCAGCCGCTCCCTGCTTCGATTCAACAAATGTAGCTGCTGGCAAGAGTCTTCTCACGCTGACTAATCATTTGTGTATGCAGCTATAATATGCTTTCAATGTCTGAAAATACATATCATCCATCAAAGCACGATTGTAATGTCTTTGGGCTGGAAAAGGGCACTGGGAGTAGGTGTGGCATATCTAAGATCTAATAAATATACATTTCCCCAGGCAAGAGGACGAAGCTGCAAGATCTAAGGATTCATTTCCTAGTCTGCCGACATAGCAGATAAGGTTTGATACAGTGCAGGCGTGCAAAAATCTACATTTTGCCACTGAAATGTGCAACTTTATAAATGTATGTTTCACACTTCAATAAAGACATCTTCACTACCTACAAATATATGTACCTATACCTAGGTAAAATGTCCCTTTTACATAAAAGGGGTAGAAGTATGCATTTATTTGTATGTGTTAGTAACTTTGAAACCCACGGGTTCAATAAAGAACTCCCTCCATGTCTTTACAGATGTGATACACTCATATGCTGTGTTGAACATGCTCGTGCCCTGTGGCAGGCTGCAGAACAGCAGGCTAGACACTCCAAATGTGGTCCAATATAAACAAATGTGACAGAGGCAGAGCTCTTTTTTTTTTTTTTTTTTAAATAGACTGAGATATCGTGCACATTTGTAATAAAGAAGAGTTATTGTGGTTTGCAGTACACTGTGATGTTTTGTAAATGAAACATTTCAGCATCTAAAACAGCCATTGTACCATGACAGACATCTGCAGGATTTATCTGCTCCCTAAAACCTTCGCTGTGAAAGAAGTGTGCAGTCAGCTGTTTCATTTGAAATACACAGGGAAACAAAAACAGGAGGCAGGGACATGTTATCTCATCTCAAAGATGATATCGCTGAAGACGTTTCAGCTTCGGGGAAAATAACTCAACCACATTAATGTTCTTTATATTTTTCAGTCCCTATCTATCTAGATGAAACAGTAAGAGAGAAAAGCAATTTCTCTCCTTTAGCATTTTAATTTTGCAAATGAAAGATTTTGCCCAATTAAAAAGTTCTTTTGACTGCACGTCAAAGAAAATATACTGCACTGTATTCAAGACTTCAACTGTTTCCATTTTTAGCTGCTTTGTGAACTTTCAGAAAGTTTTACCATGACAGAGATGTGCAGGATCCGGAGCTCCTCCTTTGCAGAATCGTTGGCTGGGTCTTCGGTTGGTTCTGGAAGGCTGAGGCCGCCGTCCTGGTGGTGGATGTGGAAGAGCAGAGTGCCATTCTCAAGCCACTGCTGCCTCCAGCGCACCAGAGGGATGTCTTCTGAATTACCAGATATCTCTGCCAGATAAAAAAGGGAACCTGAATGAGGGGCAGTTTGCTGTTGCAGCACAAATTTCATAGCACCGACTGTCAGCATCATGAAGTAGATCAACTGGAATTTGAGTATTTTACCAGAGAAGACAGACATAGGCCCCGATCACTCACTCATCATTAGTGTTGAGGTTGCTTTAAAAACAGCCTGTATTGGACAAAACAGCATGGTGTGCCAGGGGAGCCAGGTTGCATGCACATCCGGCCAATGGTAATACATTTGCAAGACTATTGTGTATAAGGATATGTAATGTACAAAGTAGTACAGCAAAGAATAATACATATTTATAATACACTTCAAAGTGTCCTGGTTTAGTCATTAAAATAAATGAAACTATAATTGAGCATATGATTTCCATATTAAGGATATATGATGGTATATTATTGGTACAGTATTGGTATTAATGATATAGTGCTTCTATATTTGCAAGAGACTAACAATACATTTTCAATGTACTTATAAATATAGAGTTGTTCCGCTTCAGAATATAGAAGTACACTTTTAAATGTGCATGTCTACAATTTAACTAACACTAAAATGTACTTAGTACTAAATGAGTGGTTCCACAGTGTGTTCCAACTGTGCACCAGGATAACAGCATCACATTTTTAGTAATGATTGTTGTATCCACCACACTGGCTCAGACTGATATATCTCAATACCTATATTTTACTGACATGGATTTTTATTTATTTATTTTTTTTACAGACATTCAATCCGGAGGACGGAACCTACTGATTTTTGCGATCAGTGAATTTTCCTGTTGTGCCACTATGAGATTGTCCTTTTTTTGTTTTCACTCAAATAACTCTATTTCTATTGAATGGATTGCCATGGAATTTGATATCTATGTCCCCCAATTAAATCCTAATGTTTTGGCGATCCCCCTACAATTCATTTACCACAGCAGAGAAAAGATTGTTCTTGTGTAGTAAAGTTTCTCAACACCTACTGGATGAACTGGCATAACATTTGGTACAGACATTCACAGTTCCAATACAATGTTAACTGTGAGGTCACGCTAGATGATCAGCCTGTATGTTTATAGCTGATTAGTAAATGTAAGCATGCTAGCACACTAAACTCTTATAAACATGATAAACTCCATACCTGCTCATGATTGACATATTAACACGAACATTGTGAATTGTATATTGCTGTAATTATGTTGATATGCGAAAAGTAATGACAGTTTCTATCACAGTGAGCTTTTTCAAGTGTACAAAGATAAAACGGATATCAAAAAAATATCTCTCTCATTCGCACTTCTTGCATTTCATGGGTAGTCAGTTCCAGCATCATCTATCAGCTGAGTTTATATCCATAATGGGAAGAACAAAAATCCCAAGAAATTATTAAACTCAGAAACTAAAGATGAGTAAACAGTGATTTTATGGAAGCAGCAGAGCAGCAGAGACATTGTGCTCTGTGTCATACCTCAGCTCCTCAGACAATACATTTCACTCCTCACTGTTTGAAGTGTTAGTTATGTACGCTGAAACACACACAGTGCAGAAATGGAAAACATTATAAATGCATGACAGAGCTTCATGGCTGATTTTCTGTTATGTAAGTCTGAACAGTAGCAGCGATGCGTCGGGCTCATAAGTCAGGAGGAGTACGAGTGCTGACTGGAAGACATAAATTGACGCGGAGATCACAGTGAGTGCAACCGGGACTGCAGACTGAATTCCATCTCCAACGACAAACAAAGTGCTCCAATGAGCTGCTGTTGGAACTGAGTATATGTCCTTGGACAGATTTTGTGGTGAAGTTACGGTTTTACCCAATAAGAAGGGGTTTTTGGGATTTGAAATATGGTATTTTTGGTATTTTTACATTTAAATAAAGTCAAAATCGAAATGGTTATCTCGAATATTGAAATACATTTTCAAAAACCAAATTCAACCTATTTTTTGACTTGGACATCTGGATTTTTCCTGCAAATAAATGACACATTCGCTCACGGTTGGCCTATCTGCCTTCTAGTGTCATAGAAAAGGCTCACAGATGACACTGAACAAGGATTGTTCAGTTTTTCAACAGCACTGCTGAACATTTTAACAGTTATCAGCTACGTGCCCTGTTACAGAAGCATTTTCAACCAATATCAGCTGTTTACTTACAATCTTGCGATGCTTAGCATATTGTTCGCTGAAAAGCATTAACTTTGAAATTATCATTGCCCATAAATAGACCATATGTGTTAATTTTTTTCACACCTGCGTATCCGTAATTTGCATTCCTTTATTAACGGTGAAAACTTTCCATTGGTGGCAGCTGAGGCTCTCATTCTCTTCAAATTTCTAATTAGGAAATTTGCAGAGCAGGTTTTGTTTGATGGCACCATTTGCAGTATGGTGTACAGTGCACATCCTTGTACTGTTTATAGATTTCTTTGGACACTCTGCCATGAAATAGACTATAACGCTAATTGCTAGTATGACCCAGTGTTGTGTATAAATCTATTATCCAAAATTATTATGAGCTCTACTGGTATACAAGCTATCAAATAATTTAAGACACGCAGATGTCAAAATAAACTGTACAGAGAAGCAGCGCAAGCACAATGCAGAATAGAAAGGGATGGTGGGTCTGCAGTGAAGGGACACAGGCCATTAGTGAATAGTCCATAATTGATCAAAGTCCATACTATCTACTGGTTTATTCGTGTCGCGGTGCAGCAATGGTTGCGGGGAGAAATCACAGCCTGTAAATAATAATGAGGATTAGGCCTGATCAAAAGAAAAAGCCCAGAATTGAGTGACTGAAGAAGCAAGTTAAGGCACTTGTGTTAGCATGGGAGATGAGAATTAGGACGGGAACAACGACGAGAGGAAAAGGCGACGCATGAAGCATTCAAGACGTGCAGCTCTCACAACACAAAGCCTACTTATAACTGTAAGGGCCTTGTGTAAAAATCTATATATAAACATGGACTAACCCCATACTACACAGGACCATTACACTGATTACTGCCTGAGATGTAGTTGCAAGCAAGATTTTACTGCTGATCACAGGCTTTTACACAGTGTGCACAACTTCCGGAACATATATTGACTTACGCCACCTCTGCACCTGCACAGGATGGGTCTCAATTGGTTCAGGGTTTTAAAATGTTTTTTTTTTGTTTTTTTTGTCCACTTCATCTGTGTTTGCAAGCTTTGACATCATGACACATGTGATTAAAACTTAGGTCAAACCCCTGTACTTTGGTATTTAGTTGATGAAAGGGGAGAATCAACTTTGCATTTGAATAAGTGCACTTTTTGTATGCCTGTTGGAGACTTTGGTTGACCGGTTTGTAATTTCTGGTAAGTGGTTTTTCTATAAATGTTTTTTTCAAGGTGAACTATAGGAATGTTTGTGATTGAAACCTCTCATCTAGCATTATCCTAAGTATGGGTGAGGATCACAGAGTAAGTTATCTTACACCACTTTCAAGAAAGGTTGGCACGATAACAATGGCATCACCATTCAGCAATTCTGCAATACTTGATACATTAGAAGACAATCATCACAGTGCTTCTTTAACACACACATACTGAAAGCAACTTGTCCATTGACTTCAACCATCGTTCTGTTGTGAAATGGGGCCCTGGCAAAAGGCAGAACTGCGAGAAACTATATCTACATCTTTGAGAGCCTGAAAGTTGTAATGAAAATATAAGTATTTGGCACCAGTGGCAATAAGATTTATGCTGAATCGATATATGATCATGAGATCGACACCGATCTACTACTCTGGTTTGTAAGCAAATACCTGTCAAATTAACGATATTCAGACCACCCTCAAATGGAACTGTAGAAGTTAGCACTAATTAGCAGTAAGTGACACGTGTGAGCATGCTCACATCTTAACTTAGATGGACTCACACTTTACCTGCTAAACTCGGCCTGGTATCATGGGTGTTATGAGCATGTTAGCATTTTAACATTAGTATGTAGTTCAAAGCAACTGTGTAGCCACTAGTTTAACTGTAGATATTTTATCTCCATGACTTTATGTTTTATATTTAAAAGGAAGACTCTGTGCACCATCCATGTAAGCACTTACTTCACTTAAACTATTCATGGTAAAAGCAGCCACCATTAATATTTTGTGCACACACTGTGCATACATTTGATTACAATGCAGTCCCTACTAATGCTTCACGTCCCGCTGTGTGAGTGTACACCACCTTCTTTGTCAGACAGCCCATTATACTGATTACTAGCAGTGGAAACATTTGCGTGTTGGAGCTTAGCCATAACCCTAATATGGATTATAACCTGTTTACAAAGCAAACTACTTAATGCTTTTACTGTCACACAGCCGTGTGTCTATGTTTGTAATTGTGAGAGTATAACAAGGTTTGGCCTGACAATAACTGATGCCATCATGCCGCAGTGGCGAGGGAGTTCCCTCTGCCCATAGATAAGATTTAAGAGTCCCGGCTGGTTTTAACCTAAATGCAAATCATGTGCCAGAGTGTGACAGGGCACTTTTTTAAAAAGTGTGCTCTCTCTCCCCCTGGGGACTAGTTTACCATGAGAGTGGGATTAATGAGACCGCCGCCTTACTGCATGGGACCATGTTCAGTACCACCCAGCAGTGGGTTAGGAGACAGAGAGAGAACGAAAGGAAAAAACAGGAAAGGAAGAGATGTAGAGGAGGACAGAGAAAACATGCTCTGAGGCTGTGGGGCTGGAGGGCTGAAGGGCTGAAGTTCGTGGTGGACAGAAAGAGATTGATAAGACAAGTGGCCACCTACCAGCAGTCAAATGGATCAAAGTAATCTTATTATGCCACATTATTAGTGAAGCTCCTCTGAATGCAGATTTGTTGAACCATTTAGTTTTAAGGAGTCTCAATTCCTTTAGAATTAAAGTGATGGAGGATCTATCCTCTGTGTTTTGAAAGCCTAATCTTTAATCCAAACATAAACAAATGGGCAGTATCACCACAGTGCAACCCGGCACGAAGCATTTTTCCATTTCCTAATTGATTGACAGAGCACGAGTGTTGCCAGAATGCGATAGATTACTAAGAATTCATAGTGCGCTGTGGCTGTCACAGGTTTGCTTCCATGTATATCGTTAACACTTTGCTTTAAAATGTGATGACAAACTGTGTCAAATCTGGTTCTCCTCCTCCAAGTCACGAGTCTCAAAGACCTCTGCTTATCCAAGCACAACAGATATAATTAGAAAAGCCTCACAGGGGATTTAAGAATTAAAAAATGAATTTGATACTTGCTATGGCAAGATTAATGCAACATGATAGAAATAAACACATTTCAGCAAAGCGGTCTGTCTGGTGCGGTTTCATGGACAAGACGGGGCCCATTTTTGGAGAATTCAGCAATATAACGCTGTCAGATTTTAGAACCCAGCGGGGAGGTTTTGTTCTGTTCCAGGCAATAACATCACAGTGAAGAGTCGGCGGTGGTATAAAATCATTCATCTTATTGGAGAGTGCTTCTAAACTCGAGCTGCAACAGATTCATACAGGCCCTGTGGGAACATTTCAGGCTACAGCGCACTGTTAACAATGTCACCAGGCTCTTTCTGTGCCCACCGTCACGACAGGACTATATTAACTAGTCAGCTCATTTGTATTAAGAAAGAACTGAATTATTTACCTCCTCTGTTATCTTACCATGCAGATAGTTAAGATTCTGTCTGTCCAGGTTATGAGATTTTCTGCAGTGTGAACATTGGAATTGAGAAAAAATCATCGTTTGTCAAGATTTAAGTATTAGTTATGAAATTCCAAGTCATAATCAACCAGTATAAAACTGGATGATACTTCACGCATCTAGTTCATGAGCCAGGCGATCAGGTGAGGGACGAGTGAACCAAAAGTTGTAAGCAAACTCGTGTTGGTACTACATCTTCATCAGGCAAAGTCTATTACCGTAACATCTATTTTTTTGCAGTGACAGTGTGCAGGAGTCTGCTCACAAATTTTACTATCAAGTCCAAGTCCTACATTTTGTATTTCATGTCCAAAACTAGCCATTCCGTGTATACATTTAATGCCATGTAAACCATCAGTCAATGTAGCAAATGTACAGAAATCAATCATTTTAATATGTATTACTTTCAAATTCACTTAATTGACAATACAAAATGATCAAATGTCCCCTGTGTCCTGGACACACTTACAATCATTTGTTGTCTGAGCCATATTTTCATGCGTTATCGCCTGTTTTATATGGACCACAGCGTGTCACTGTTTATACATCCACTTGTAATATAATCATCCTGCTCATGCTGCATGATTGGCTGCTGTCAGAATGATTGACATCAGTGAAGTGAGTAGGAGAAGACCTTTTCTGTCTTCCTCTCGACATTTCAAGTCAAGGAGACAAGCAAAGTCACAAGTCATTGAGTCTGACTTAAGTCAACCGTCTTGATTACTATTCATTCATTAGTCCGTATTGGTTTGGGTTTTTTGTGTATGTAGCTTAGGGAATTACAATAGACATGTCATTGTAAAATATTGTGTTGCATAGTAACAATCAAATTAATCTTGAATCTTAGATGTCTCGATGACTGCTTCTCCTACAGTATATCAACACTAAGAAGTCCCCTTTACAAATGTTAAGTTTTTTTTTTTCCTAGTTCAGTAAATCTCATTAAACATTTACGTTAATGCAAAAGGAAATACAGAATAGAGTCTTCTATTGGGACTTTTTCTTCACGACGATTGTCACATACATATACAAACGTGCATCACCACTAATCAAAAATATTAACACATGTATAAAAAAAATATTTACAAACACAATAACACCTACAGCACTACTGAAAAAATAAATAATATAAAAATCTCAACACAAAACACAAAATGCAGCTTGGCTCTCCCAGATGTTAGAATGCCACAAGTGTATTTTCTCTCTCTAAACTCTGTTCCAGCGAGACAATGACAACAATCGCCACATTGTGCGGTCACCAGAGGGCATGGTGATAAGCAGGAATTACTTTGGAGCTGTTGATTCTGAATTCCCCAAACTTAGCAGTAATAAACGACTATTGAAAAGAACACGACATTGTTGAGTTGAGAGCCCGGCGGCTCAGAGAAAAAGAGTATGAAGGAGAGATGGGGTACTAATTTCTAGATCATTATTCCACTGTGAACACATAGAGGTCGCCCTTCAAGCCTGTCCTCTAACTACGCCTGAGTTGATTTCTGAGGGTGCTACGAAGTATCTACTCAACACCGTAAACACAGCGCTTTAGCCTTGACTGAGGAGGATGACTTTCACATAATAAACCCTTTGATTTTTATATATTTCGTGGAAACATGACCACCTGAGAATGTTTATGAGGTAGGCACTAGGTACTAGGCACTATGAAAGGGGCATCCTTGAAAGGCTCAGTCGTTCCCAAGCAGGGATTGGGAGAGGTTGACCACTTTGACGAACACATGAGCTCGGGAACACTTTGTTAAAATGTGTCCTCACTTTTTTCAGGATTTTATATGAATCATATATTCCTATCCCGCATAAGTCTGTTTGCATGTGTGGCATGGACAGAATAATCTCAATATCACCATGGAAACAAGCTTGACTGGCTCATGACAACTATCACTCAAAAAGGCAGGCTACAATATAGCACTTATTGTGTTATCAGCACATCTCAGCTTTTCTATATGATATTCTCCAGAACAGGATATGAGATTATTCAGGTTTTAATAATATACCATTTCACACCGTGAAAACTTGAATATACTGAATATCAAGGGAAGATTGTAGCAGGTAAACTGAAGCTGTGTCCCTTTTCCATACCACACACAAACAGTGTAGAGTCTATGCTATAAGACCATGCTCTTTTTTGGTAAACATCATATCGTTACATCCAAACACATTAGATTAGTCGGACAGAAATGCCAATGCAGCAGTCAACATGAGTGTACAATATCATAATTGATTGCATCGTTGAGCAGAAGAAAAATATCTAATTAGTACCATAGTAACCCATTTTTCTACCAGCTATGAAATGTCCTCAAAGCTTTACATGATATTGTAATCTTGATGAAATATTAGCTAAAATGCAGGAGGAAGGTGGTCACACGCAGCTGACAGCACCTACCCAAAGCAACACATTCACACTTTCTGTGCAGACAGGAAGTTAAAAAAAAGAAAATAAAACAGCACTTAACAAGCACTTCAACATATGAAGAATATCCCAACCAGTTGCTTGTCTACTTTGATTGTGCTTGCATCGTGGGGCCACAGTGTACATCCAAAGCACACTGAAAAAGAGTGACCTCGACTATGTATAGTGAGTTAGTGGGCAATATGTTCATGCATTGTGTTTTGGACTAAGGTGCTGAGACTGACATCATCAATGTTATATTTGTGTGCAAAGTACAGAACGGGAGTCATGGGTTAGCCTAGCTTTAGGGATGAACCAAAAATGATCCTTTTTTACTGCTATCCGTCTATCACCAAATAAGATGACATTCACCAATGGCAGTTATCTTTTACATTAATTTTGCTCAGGCATATTAGATATTGCCTTGTGACATCCTTGCTACCAGATTATAGGGCTATGTACAGTAATCATTACTTATCATTGAGTAGGTGGTTCTGTAGCCAGCTAATTTATTCATTTTTTGTATCTGTGTGTCAGTATTAGCCCAGAATGTTATCTGGCCTGGCCCTGTCCAGAGTTATAAAATGATCAGCTATTATGCCTACCCCGGTTAAACAGAAGAGAAGCAAATAAAAACACTTCCCAAAATGTCGGCTACCACTTTACTTTTGACATTTTGAACACGGTAGATATTTAAAACCTCTTTAGAGTTGGGGCACGTGACAGGGAGAACATGAGTGGTGTGCTTTTTACCCTCTGACTGTAGGTGGACTTAAAGAGTTATTTTTGAACGAATTGATTTCACCTTACAACATATTTCAGCATGTGCTGATCCTCGGCTAACACAGAGGGCAGGCACATGCCGTGATTTATATGGCTCAAGGTGTTTTATCTTATGCTGAGTCATTATTCAACCCAGCATAGAGACCAGTTTTCCAGAGTCTGACAGCATGCTGGTCGGGGCAATGATGCACTGTGCTGCGAATTTTAATTTGGCTCCATCTGTAATCAGCATGCAGTCTGTTCCGCTGCTTTCAGAAAGATAAATAAATAAAAACAAATAAAGCTCCAACATAGAGTTTTTAAGGGCCTTTAAAGAGAAAGCATATTGAGTTACCTCTTCTGAAGTCTTGATATTGATCTTCGCAGCCACTTGACAATACAAACCTACAAATAACAGTGAACTTTCAAACAATTGAAGCAAGCAGAATAAAGACTGAGGCCTAATGTTGTCCTTTGATCTCTTTTTTACGTTTGTCAACCACTCCTATATCGCACATATATCTTAAACTGTCTGTGTGTGTGTGTGTGCACTGTACAGTGCAATTCATACCACCAACCTTAAAAAAACACAAAAAAAAACAATGAAAAAATAAATAATCCCTGACTTAACAATGTTGCCAAACCTCAGTCATGATCATCAGACCTGATTGCATGCGGACACCTGTTTCATTCTTCCTGCCTCCAAAAGACAGCTGAGTCCTGCTCTGCTTTGGTACGAAGACAATTAATTTCATAAAGCAAGCTGCTTCGCTCAAGTTTTGATATGACAGATGAATGTAGCGTCTTTGAAAATCACAATGAAGTGAAATCTTTTGTTGTGTTTTTTTTTTTTTTTTTGCTTACTTTTAAGAGTCAAGGATGGCAACACACTAAGAAGACGCACAATCTAATTAAAAAGCATGTGATGTTTTATGAAGACCAGGGCTAATTATGTTCATTATCATATCAGGGCATGGAATCAACATATTACACATCTGTGTGGTATTTTATGATTGTTTGTTTAATGAATATTTTGGGTATGAGCCCCTGGAAACATGGAAACGTGATGCCTAGATCCAGAGCTTTATTAGCACATCCATCTGTGACAGTACCAAAAAAACACCCTTTAATCTCAATAAAGTGCTGCACCTTTCGTTCAGTATCGAAAGGTGCAGCACTTTTAATGTTAGCAGCAAAAAATGTCAGTGCAATCTGAAAGATGAGGTTTGCGTTATTCTTCAGTTTTTGCACAGTCAATTATTCTCATGAAATACTGAAAAGAAAAAGTGATCTGTCTGTCAGCACTTTTCAGCTTCTTCTCTGTCTGTGGCACTCCAACTCACTTGATTCGATAAAGAGGATGTAAATGTTTGAAAATGGATGAAATATGTTTTCATGAGCAGACCTTGAGAGAAACATAAGCACAGCCAATTAATACCATGAGAGTGCTGATGGAGAGGAAGTTATGAATAAAAAAAAAGGATAATTCAGCTCACGGTATGGCAGTATTTGATTTTATGTTTTTCCTTGTGTTAACAAAGAAGTTATTGCCTGAGTGCCTTGATAAATTGGTTTAATTCAGAATAAAAAGGGTAAATCCAACCTTCACCCGGTCTTTAAATATGATAAAAATAAAACATGATAAATGATGATGATAGATACTCATTGCTATGACTGACATATAATGGTGTTGAGTTTTAGACTGAAAGACAAAGGAAGATTAGAAAAAAAAAAACTTTCAATTGCTTTATGCTTTAACATTTGGAAGACTGCAAAGAAATTGTGCACTGTGATATAATAATATATTATTATATATTCCAAACTGACTAGTCTGAAAACTTTTATCAAAGAATAACAGAGGCAAAAGGCTTGATGACTGTTGAGCCAGGCTTTCTCTGGGTACTCATTCACTGCTGTTTCACTCTTACATTCCAATTTGTGACTTCCTGTTTGGGAATAAGTGCTAATACCCAACCAGAATATAATTCATGCATAAAAGGCGAATCAACAAAGTGTGAGTTAGAGCTAATAGCATACTCTTCTGTGGTCTACCTCATTCTTGTGATTTAGTTCAATAGGACAGATGAATTTTTACATAACATCTTGATTCCTGTTTAAGGCACGCATGGCATGTGTCTTATTTAAATAGTATACAACACATAGTGACAGCAAACACAGGAGACAAGGACTAAAGGGTACACATCGGTTTAAATTTTAACAAACGGCTGAGAGTTTAATGTGAAGATATCGACAGATGCATTCAGAAGTAATGAGACAGGCAAACTGTTTAAGGGAAATCAGCGGCTAAACAACGGTGTGAGAGAAACGCTGTTTTCAGAGGCCTGTTTGCCCAGTGGGGGAGGGAGAAGGCGGGAGGAGACCATATGGCCACGTAGCTGTGTGCTTGTACTGGGATTTAACAGCAGCAGGGAGAAGTGTGTGAGAAATGTGTCTGAGTGTGTGTGTGAGTGTGTGTGTGTGTGTGTGTGTGTGTGTGTGTGTGTGTGTGTGTGTGTGTGTGTGTGTGTGTGCGTGCGCGTGCGTGTGCGTGTGCGTGTGGTGGTAAGACGAGGGTGAAGGCAGAAGCTATTCTGCTCACATCCTCATGCGGTGTCAGGGGAAGCTGCCCTCTCTTACCTCTCCTCTCACTGTCATGGCTTCTGGTTAGAGCGACGAGGGAAAGGACGATAGTAAAGAGGGGTGGGGTGCATTTAAATTGAGGGTGGTGTAATGGGATTAGAGCAGTGGATGGAAGGAGAGGCAGAGAGAAAGAAACACACGAGAAAGATACAGAGTTGGGTTTTTGATCGGAGGTCTTATCTAAATTCAAACTTCAGGGTAGAATCCCTCCACTGCTGCTTCAACCCCCGAAGCTCCCCACAAATTCCCTAACTGTGAGCCACAGGCATGTATAAGCAGCAGTCAAAACATGTCTAGAATTCTTATCAAAGACCTCCACTATCACCGCCATCACCCAGTCAGCAAGGCTGGGTTGCCAATATGGAAAAAAACTTTGATAACAATTTCATCAGAATGATGACTGAGGATGTTTCCTACAACCCTGTGAGTAAACAGCATAATTAGAGAGAAACCTTGATGTCAGTGCTGAAACGATCCTGAGGTTCATACATAAAACACTTTGATGGGTGAGACGAAAAAAGCCTGAAGGATTTTGTAAAGAGTCAAAATGTATGTGTCATGAATATTTCTCTAGCACCAACGTGGCCACTGAATCTTTTGTTTCAACATCTGAGCCTCCCTGGCACTGTGTGTGTAAGGAATGGAAAAGTTAAAAAACAAAAGTGTGAGCAGAACAAAAGCTGTCGAAGTCATTCACAGATAGACATAAACACTCTCATGTCCCCGGGCAACACTTCTGGGCTTGTTTTAAGGTGTTCGTCTTTCGGCCTTGCCAATTTTCTACATGAATGAGAGCAGGAAACGGCACAATCAATCAAAGTCGGTCCCTTTCCTAACAAGCCATGCAACACAGGACTCTACATATTAACCAAGACAGCCGGCAAAAGGTAATTTGTGGTAGCTTGAGAAGTCCGTCTTTTAAATTTTCATGTCGGATGATTATGTATGGGACACTGAGTGTAAAGGACAGGGGGAATGGTCCACTTCAAGGTGAGCTGAGATCACAGGAGGTTCCGCCAGCAGCTCCTGTAAAATACATGGAGCGCAAGGTTTGATGAGATTCAGCAAGTCTGACCCCACTTGGCCGTGATTAGAAATTCCACTCGTGGAAAGTCACACGCCCTGCAGAGTTTCTGCGACTGTGATCACACAGATGAATCCCATTAAAAGCAAGGCAGAGCAGATGGATCACATTGTTGCCAAGATTGGAAGTTTCAAAAACAATTTCGACAGGTTGCTAAGCTGGTTAAATGAAAGGTGCTGAGGCGTAATGCATCACTGTATGTGCAGCCAAACAAAATAAAGCTAGGAGTGCTAACTCTGCAACCACACTTGTGTTTGATTTGTGTTTTCTGACAATAGAGTGGAATAAGTAGCTACCTACAACTGCAAAGATCCAGCATTCACACATATGTAAGTTTAGGATTACACAAACTTGCCTTGAGAATAATTAGCTTATTCAATATAACCAATCTGTTTTCGCATATTTCTAGGAAATTATTCTCTATTCTAACTATATAACTATTCTCATAACCAGGGTGGGAATTTCACGGCGGCCACGGCAGCCATGCCCCACTCTTTGGCCTCGATGCCCTGTGAAAAAAAAAATCATCGTACGCCCACAGTGTCCTTTGTGCCCCTGGTCCGATCAGCGTACTACAGCCACCTGAGTACACAGTAGTAACGGTAACTTCAGTGAGTTTGCGGTTCGCGCAGGTGGAGTCTCATCATCACGATGATCTCACGTGAAAGCCTCTCACACAGCAGCAGCATCTCAAAACGGAAGAACGAAACTTACAGCACAGCGAGCGAGCGCAGCCGGTTTTGACATGATACGTAACTGACTTATGTGATAGGATTTAGTTCAGTAAAGCTGGGAACAGATTCAAGGATCAATAACTCATGAGCAAAAGATTGTTAAAACACAAATGACGACCCGTTCCTACCGTAGTAAGGTAGACAAAGAGCTACAACCGTATTTTCATCAGAACGAGCGCTCCTCCAGGCTGGACATTAACATTGGTCTGTATGGTCAGCCGTCTGAGCCGTCTCCATATTCAATACCTTCACTAATATTCAGTGTAGTGTCACCAAATGTTTAGATTTTTTTTAAAACTGTTTTCTCATGTAACACTAACTTGATATTGGTATTCAAAATGTTTAAATACATAATCAATGTCTTATTATATATTAGGATGTTATGGTATCTATCTGAAAGGTAAATCATCAAATTTTACTCAGTGGCCTTTGCCCCTAAAAAAAAAAAGAAAAGTGAAGGCCAAATGGCCTTGCCACTAAAATGACGAAATTCCCACCCTGCTCATAACACAAACTTGCCTTATGAAAAAGAAAACTTGCCTTAAGAAAACTTATCTTATGCAATATAATCTGTTCTCCTATACTTGTAGGATATTGTGCTTTTAAGAAATACTTTCTCAAAAGCATGATTTGCCTTCATCTTGTTTTATTACACGTTTCCATAAGGCTTTCTCACAGCACGATTTTGAATTTTCACAGTAGAAAAAGCACTGGTGTTTCTAATAACATTAACAATTGACTAACAACTGTTCAATTCAAGTGACCCTGTGAGCCAGCATGAGCAATGTAAAGACCTTTAAACCGAAGCAGCTAAATCCACTTCAGCTATCATTCATTTCATTGTGTCCACATCTGGCCCCTCACCTACTGTGACGGGTCAACATCACTCTATTTCTACATTCTTTGGATTTCTACGAACACATCTCTTAATGTTACCTTAAAAGATAAGTTAATCCATTAGTAGAAAACATCCAATCAATTACCATGAGAAAAATCAATTCCTCATTACTTCTCAATGAATTAGTAACCACACCACCTCACTACTTAATTCCATATGACAAACGTACATTTACAATACGATATACAAAACAACAGAATATAAATCACCCAGCCCAGCTCTGTCAGGCATCCATCTAAACAATGCTAAAGCCTTCAAGAAACAAGCCTACATTTTGGAGGTATTTATTGGCCTTCAGGAGCTCGCTTAGCCCAGTGACCACAAGCAACATTCCAAAGGCTGTGTCCTGGAGAAGTTGCTGGGTTTGCACAAGGGGCAACTTTTTTCCAGTCCATCTAATGTGTTTTTAAGAATTGGATATTGTCTCATATATAGCCCAATTCAACCAGTTAAAGTGTTTCTAACAACTTATGTGACATGTTTTACTGCTATGGTGCTTCTTGATACTATGTATTACTGTATTCATAATTTTGTTGTCACATCAAAACACTAGAATATTGTGACTTTAGCACATTGCCATGTGCAGTTTAACATTACACTACACAGCAGTGTAGTTTTTTGAGGAGTAAGGGCACTCCTAATGGGCACAGGAAAAACAATGATTCTGCTGACTAGAGTCAGATACAGTACAATACAGTATCAGTATAAAGGTGTATTGATTTGACTAGTCATTACAAAAATGCCAAAGAAATGTAAAGTTTCAGGTACTTTAGAAACATTGTCTTCATTATATAGAGTAGTTTTCTTTAGCAGTGTGTATTTACAACTTTATTGTTCAACTGGTCAAAACTGGGGTCGTCATCTTATATGTTTATGTAAAATAGGCCAAATTGATGTGATCTGAAATTGCATTTCACCCTAAAACTGCTGGTCTAAAATACTGAATCCTAACCTGTTACACTACTTACTCATTATTGTTACTAGCGTTTACTACATATTACATTACTAACATTTTTACTGTGTAACTGCCCAAAGTGGTAGCTTTAGTTTTGTTTTTCAAGGTTTTAAGGTATCCAAAAATATTTCCACTGGAACTATGTCTACTAAACATATAGTCTCTGTGAATACTGTTGACTGGGACATAGATTACCCAGAGTAACAGGAACATCATGTTTGGGAAGGAATGTGTTTACTCATTTATTTGTTTAATACTGTAAACAACACAAACATAATTCCATTTGTCTCCAATTTATTATGGCAGAGACAAACATCTTTCTGACATACTTAAATTGTTTGGTTAAATTTATCCTTTAAATCACCATTACAAAATGTCCAATACACATACTCTTAACTGTCACCACAACAATTCTTATTCAAGAATGAGACTCCCAATAACAAAAAAAAACAATTTCTCAATGGTGAATGGAAAAAATGTTCCCTTCTCCAAACAAAGAACAACTGCATCAACCTGTAGTACGAATTCAAGTGTTGTTCCCATGTACAATGAGATTTACGGAACAGCCATTCAAACAGGACTGCAGCTTTCCTGTAATGGTGTTGTCTCATCTCGATCTTGACTTAATTCAACATGCACGTCAGCCCCAACAAAGAAGGCACGCGCAGTGCAATGAACCAAACAAACACCAAAGCCATTTGCTATCCTGAGACGAATAGCAATTACGATTTCTGCTACGTCTCATTGGTTAACCCATTTGTTCTTTTGCAGAACCATGGATATGGAAAACAGTTTAATCTCCATGTGTAAGAGATGAAGAAATGTGTTGATGGTGGAAAAGATCTTAATCCCCATTTCATTCACATCCTCGCTCCATCAGCTTTCATATGTTGTTCATACTTCATCTGTTGTGTTCTCCTGTGTGCAGATGTAGCATTGTTTAGAAGTTTTTTTTCACAGACTTGTCTTCAAATGTATTCTAAAACACAGCTGTCCAAGACACTATTTGTGACATCAAGTCCTTAAGTCAAGATTGTCTTTCCTCCAATCTAAGATGAACAACTGCAAAGTGTATGGCACTATTTTGTTATATTCCAAACCACTCCAGTTGTTAAAGGACATCGAACACTTTCCAGCAGCTTACTCTGCCAATATACCTGTCCATTTTTCATCAGGCTTAACTACAAGTACCCTACAGCCCCACTTGAGAAGGAAAGTTTAATGGCTGAGAGAAAACAGTTAAAGTGACCCTGCTACTCAAGTCACCTTGAATGCTTAAGCATGGTGTTCCATGGGGAATGCTTGGCACTCCCAAAAGGCAATATACCATGCCTGCCAAGTAGCACAAGTACCTCAGCGCTGCCTGAATAACTAGTTGTTCCTCATCATGTTGCAAAGTATAGTAGCCAGAAGCTTATCAACACTGTCATTTTTTCCAATAAACTTCTGAATAAAAAATACAATATAATGAACAAATACACTTCAGGCTACTATTGAAAACAATTCAATATTCACTCACTGTAAATAAATGTTTCCTAATTTTCTTTTAGTAAAAACATACAGTTTAAAAAGCTAAATACAGAATTCATTTATATGGAAGCAATGCAGTATGGGCCTACAAACTTAGTCATAGTAGTGCTAACTAAATTAATCTGAATATTAAAGAACATGTTGAGCAGAGCTTTTAGCATTCTCTCCACTGCTGCCAGATTCAGGCTGGGTGTGTTTAAAAAAGACAGAAATGTAAGCTTTCATTTCAGCCATTTAGGGTAATTGTTCCGCTCTCTGTGTGTAGAGGGACTACGCACCACCCTCAGCAAACCACAAAGAGCAGAGGAGCAGATATAAACTAGTGAGACCATAAATTACAAAAAAAACACAGCAGAACTTTTCAGAGGAACATAACATGTTTATGTTTAACTGCAGTTAAATGTTTTGAATTATCTGTCCCTCTGCTTTGAATTTTCAAAATTCTGTATTTTACAGTTTAGAAAAAACTTTTTTTATTGTTTTGAACCTTTTTTTTAAACTCAGTATAACCTAAATCTAATTATCTATTTATATAACGTTTTAATGATGATCTTATGATGGCACTTATAACTAAAACATATTTATGACAATGAGGTGGAGAAACATCCTTCTGATAGGTGACCGGTATGGGCAAATACTTCTTTCGGTGATTAGTGACTGGTGATCCTGACTGGAGCACCCTTAGGTGATTTCATGGTTCACCTACTCATAGTAGTTGTGTGGGTAGGTGTTTAGTAGATGGTCTTGTAGGGTGCTTGCAATTGAGCTCTCTCGTTTTTGATATCATTCTCTGATCTATTTAATCTAATTAATTAATCCTCAGTTCAGCCTGCTGTTTGACAGAAAGCACTGCTGTCTCACTCCTTGACAAGCATAGTGATTTTTCTCAACCTTTTAACTTCTAAACATGTTCCTTGATCTTCCTGACATTGCCACATGCTGCTCTGATTAATCACAGCAAAGAAAATGTATAATGTGATTTGTCATTACCCTGATCTGAGACAAACACATCCTGATTTATCTCATCTCAGGATCAATTTAGTCACTAGACAGGCAATTGCCTTAATCATTAAAAGGGTCCTCTAGTGATTTAGTTTAACATTTCCCTGAAATAGGGTGGATGAATAGACAGATTTTTAAAATTAAGCAAAAGCAAAGCATCACGGGCTATCCCGATTTCTGGTCCTCATCAAACAAGTTTATAAAACTCAACATCATTCTGTTTCACAAACAAAAGCATATTCTCAACAAACCATTCATGCATCATGAAGACCCACATCTTTTTTACAATTTTGCTTTATTTGTGGTCTCCAAGCTCAAACCGACATTCTCAGACCTGACAAAACTCCAGAGCCACAGAACATGTTATTCAACTGATGACGACAAGCTAACTGATCTTGATTAATGAAATGTGTGAGCTCTACTTTAAATATAACACTTACCCCTGAATACCAATGGTATATATTAAATAATTGTAAGATTTTCTTCTGACTTTGGCAGAACCATTGTTCAGGTAGGTTGGCCAGCATCCACTCAAAGTTATGGTTAGAATTGTAGAAAATACTTCTAGTCTTGTTTTGCCTGGTTTGTTTAAATAAAGGACTAACCAGTAACCATTTGTTTATACTATGTCAACACCAAACACACCTTCAAGCATAACTACTTCCATTATTTCATATGTATATGTTGTGAGAAAGAGAGGACATGATCTAAGTGTACTTATACATTTGTAACTTAAAATACTACAGGAAACACAGTTATAATGAAAGTATGCTTACTCGGTAAGTTATTATCAAAGTTATTTTTCTTTGAATGTGCAAAGTATTGAAGACTAAAACATATTACACAGACTGTCACTTACAATCAAACATATGATTGCTTACCACTTAGACTGACCAAAATTATTGAATCTGCTAAAGTTGTCATGGTTTTGGGTTTTGGTTTTGTTGTTTTCTATTCATTCCAAAGGTTTCTCTGTCAGGTGTTTTCTTTACACTTCCTTTCCTTGTCGTTTTCCTGCCTTTTTCCTGCTTTTTGATCTGTTTCATTCGTTAATTAGTCCTTTTGCGTTTTTCTTACTTGTTGTGACTTTGTCAGCGGTTTTAACATCTGTTCCCCAGTCCTATTTTTGCTCCCCGCATCTCACCTGCTTTTACTGCTTGTGTTCCTTGTGTCATCCTGTTTTAGTTTTTTGTTCTTGGATTCTTGCTTTTTGTTGCCTGCTTTCTTTGTTTCTGGAATTGAGCTTTGTAATGCAGTCTGCTTTTTCTTACTTCCACCTGCCTGCTTGGAGTCTTTGGGTCCTTTTTGCTAAATGTGACAACTGTATGTTGTTGATTCACTTCAGCTAAATACCCTTGTGATAATTCACAATGTGTTCAATAAAGTCAGTCAATAAATATTACCCTTACTAACAGAGATGATGAAAACAAGGCCCAAGCTTGAGATAAGGCAATGAAACACAAATGGGTAATTGTGAAACCACAGTTATTCTAGCTAATGAAAGCCGATTAACGACAACAGACAGAGCAATAGAGTGAAAGGGACTATTTGTCTGATTAAAAGCAGGGCATAAAGATACTCTCAAATAATATCTACTGCATGCTGACGTTAGACAATCTAATGCAGGCCTAAAAGGTAGACAGGAATGTCACTTTTACACTCGATCTTGGCAATATCGTTGAAATCCAAATCTCAAAGATTATTAGTCACATAATAATTGTCAAACTGATATCAATGTCATGTAAAATAATTATTAGTCCATCAAAGGTCATATTTGTCACAAAAACTGATTTTTGAGTCTCGTTTCCATATGCTGACACTTTGGATTTCCCAACATCAAAATATGACACTTTTGGACTGTAGGTCGGGTCGCCCTCCATTGCTTATCTTACAAGTGTCAGCTGAGAACAGGCACTCAGCTACAGGTCCCACCGATCTCCTTGCCCTTTGTTGTCGAGCAGGCTATCAGGGCCATGAAAATCTTTGTCAGTGTAAGAGACACATTAGTATTTCCTAATACTAAATGTTCAGTTGTTGTCTTGTGTTAATGGGTAATCAAAAAAATCAAACAGCCAGTGGCATAGCTAATACAGCAGACTGGGAGATGTAGTTGTGTGGCCAGTAAACACACTGTCACTATAGCTGTTGCAGCTGCAGTGACGCTGCTGTGACATATAAATGTCCCCGTCTGCGGGACATTAAAGGATTTCTGATTCTGATTCTGATTCTGAGTGTCTCTGGGCTCATTAGGTGAGGCAGACAGGCTAGGGGGCAGGGCAGCAATAGGGCACTCAAGAGGTGGGCTGCACTGAGGACAGCCAGCCTTTTCTCCACCCATAGACATTCTTCTGGAGTAGCACTCCAGTGTAAAAGGGTCGGAGTGTTTCTAGAGCTCAAACAGGCCAAAAAAAAAACAGGCATTACTAAGCCACTATGTGAGCTAACAGTTTGAGTCAAGCAAAGAGAACGCAACCAATGAAGCAAATCAATCAGAGGTGGAGTGGGATGGGTCTTACAAGAACTCAGGTGAGACGCATAATAAGTCTGTCTTCTTGAGCAGTATGATCACATCCTCCGCTGTTCAAACAGAACAAAACAATGACAAGGAGAGAAAGTAGAATGTCCTTTAACTGATTTCCCTTGATAGACCAATGAGCTTGATGAGCAAAATATCTTTGTGATGTGTTGGTAGATATTGTCACAGTCCCACAAAGTTATCGTGAAGACTCTCCACTCTGTATAATCCCATGTCAGTAAAAAGAAAAATATTGTGAAAACCATTGTGATATGTATAATCCATGACTCTGGCATCAGTTGAGCCCCTCACTGCAGTTAGGCATGGCCATCCACTGGAAGGCTGGCTTTAGACAAAACATCAATGCTGTATGGATCGCATAACAATGTAAGCTGTTGAGTGTGGCAGGCTACACGCTCAAAAATAAAGGCCAAACAATCCTAATACCAATAAAAAAAAGCACTGCAGGCTTAAACACATATTGATTGTATTATATACAAGAAGGTGGGAGTTCATTGCATTCACAGGCAAAGCTTGCACCTTTTTCACATAATTCACTTTGGCAAACCTAGCTTTGCAACCTTGTGAGTATCTCCTCTGAGAAATGCAGCACTCTCACAGAGTTAGTATAGCACTTACAGCTAGGAGACATGTTAGAGACTCATTTAAAAATATCAAAATTGATGCAGATGAGGCTGACAATCCTAAAGATCTCATTGACACCTGTCACTTACATGCATTTCAGTGGCTCTCGACACATTACATGATCAGTGGAATTGTATCCTTGGTTATAGATTAGTGGCATAGTGTAAAAAGATTGGCAGAAAGTTATAGCTGCAATGCTTAATCAATCACAAGAAAATTAATTAGCAACTTGCCAGTGACCAACTGATCCAACTGAAAATGAATAGCAAACTATTTTTAGTCAGTCAATCTCAAGAAAAAATATCAAACCTATTCTGCTTCCAGCCTCTTAAATGTACGCAAGTTAAGAGGTAGGCCTCGGTGTCAAACTTTCCTTGTGCAAATTACCTTGCCAACATGCTGTTTAGTTTACCCAAAGAGTATCCAAAACATTGCGATGAAGCCAATATTATGTGTACTGCATATTGTCTATATGGAAATGTAACAGCAAGCCTTCTTTGATTACCCAAAACAATTTAATATAAAAAGCACTATCTCAATGCAGCACATAAAAGGAAATCCCCTTAACACGCTAAAGAAGGTTAGCAGTGCTACGAAGGTTAAAGTATAGGATCGAGCTCCAAAAAGCTGTATTCCCTTAATACACATCGCCAGCATCTGTCCTGAGACCCATTGTACACCTGATTTCTTTCTTACACACCTTTTGTAATACAGGCCTTTGTTGTCAATTTGTAGATTTAAACATCAAGTGGACTTAATGTCGTGATCAGGGTTGTTTTCTCAGACCTTTGAATGCTCCTCCAGAGGTTCAGCTGTTTTCAAGCAGGGACAGGATTTCCCATCCAGTATTCTAACAGCCAGTTTCTACAGCATGTTTAAAGTTGTTTTCAGTGAATATTGTGACACTTTTTTAAACTTGTGTATACATACAGAGGGTCGTCAACGTCATTTGAGAATCCAAGCGGCGTGTGCAAAATGCGGATGCAAACTTGCCTGTGTAATCAGCCTGGTAAATTAGCACTAAAGACCCGGAGAGGTGGGAATGACAATCTGTCAGAATGCTGCGGTCTGACCAGCCGTAACCGGCTTACACTAGGGCTGCTGTTGTGGCTGCTGCGGCGGGCTCCCGACGTGCTGGGGCTTATCTGGGGCACGCAGGAGGCACAACAATGAACTTATCGCCATCCAGCCACTTGGCGGGATGTAGCTGCAACCCCACCGCGCTGCTCTGACCGCGAGTAGGCTCCGGTTCATTGATCATACACACCAGCAGAACCTAATCTAGGGACAGTGAGCCTTTCAAACCGCAGGCTCCAGCTTTGGATGGAGAAAGGGTAGAAAAAAAGAAAGAGAAGTTTTGCCAGGTAATATAAAAAGCTGCCGGTGAAAAAAAATGAAGAGAAAGAAGTTCAATAACTTTGCAGGGACCTTCACACCCTGCATGTCAACTAGCTTCCAGGATTTTGATGGAAGCTCTGCACAAGCCCACAGCAGGGCTTTTCTATTCCGTCTTTTTTCTTTGTTGGCGAATCAGTTACAGTGCCACAAGAATACATAAAAGTTTCAGTAGGATGGTTCCAGAGGGTCAGAAAAAAATCTCTTTTTGGGACAAAACTCTGATATAAACAAAGATGATTCTCGGTCTATTTGCCGGCTGTGAAGCTTTGAAAGCAGCAACAAAGATGAGGTGTCAGAGTGAAATAAAGTAGCACCATCCTATACAGGCAATCTCTAAAGCAGGCAATGTGATTTTATGTGCAGAATAACAAAACGGCAGGATTACCTTAATACCCAGGCAGATGCATTACGTTCTGACACAGTTACTGTCACTGATATTAGATATTTCATGGCTGCAGTAGACAGTACAGTGAAATCATTCAGGCAATATATGAGAAACATCAGAGCCATTTAAACCTGATATGATGGGATGTGATTTTTGGGTCACAATGTTCTCTTAATCTTTAATGTCTGCATTTGTACTATCATTAAGCAATTGTAGGGGTCTTGTTTTATGCATGGCATGCATACTATCCTACACACACCCCTAGTCATGTTCTATTTCAAATAAAGCCCTGTTATCAAAGCCGTTTGCACTTTCCCGCTCACTGATTCTGCTGACTTTTTTTCCATCATGCCTGACTACCTACACCCCGTCTAGAGGGAAGATCGAAGAGATCGTCACATCAAACGGAACACGATGACTTGCCCCATATAATCTCTATTTCTGGAGCAAATTGAAGGTGATTTTCAATAACTGTGCTGACGAGCGGCAACAGGCGGATCAGAGTCATTCTCTCCATCTGACAGGCTGTAATAAGAGAGACGATCTGACGCTCTCTGTGTTTTAAGTGGATCATAGCTTGGTTTACGCAGCCTGCTTGAAGAGCATTTTTACCAGCCTGGAGGTGATGGATATGGCGTTGCATGTGTGAAATGTATGCTGATAGGAGTCTTGTCATAGCCTTGTCCTGTTTGCATTTAATGTCAGATTGAATGTGAAAAATTTGAAATGTTGGACTCAAGTCAACATAAAAGCAAAAATGCTCTTAATTCTTACTAAATTAAGAATTATAGCCACTATCTATTTTGACTAAAAGACAGCCTTTATATTAGTTTACTAGTTGACCTTGGTAAAAAGACTAAAAGGATGTCATGATGAGCAATACATTATCTGAAGTGATATCTATAAAGCAGATGTGCTTTTGATTGGATTGTAAACAAACCACTAGGGCTGGGCGATAAAACGATCTTGATCATTTTTATGATAAAAATGTTCATGATAACAATGATTTATTTTCGATACAGCTTTTTTGAGTCCGTTTTCCTTTACCTAGAAAATACTACACCAACAGCCAATCAAACAGCAGGAAACAAATGCATGTTTGATGCATGGCCCCTCCCACTCACAACAACTCAGAATGACGGTGACCACCTGTGTGTCTAGCCGACAAACCAAACCAAGTGCGAGGAAACTGAAAAAGTACCGCAAAAAAGTCAAACTACTTAATTTATTTGGAAATAGTTTGAGTACCTGAAGTCTGACAAATGACAGACCAGCATTAGGTCTGTCAAATGTGTCGGTGGCCACCAAGCTCTTTCATCATATTAACAGCCATTACCCCGTATGAGAAGAAACTGAAGCAAGACAAAGACATAACCAGCGCATTTATGTACTGCATCGCTAACGATATAATGCATAACAGCACAGTTTAAAAAGTACAGTGCACTCTGCAAAACATCAGTTCCTCAGCTGTACGCCAGGTGGAGGGTAAAGGTGGAGGAGCAGCTCAGAGATGATATGTGGTCTGGTCACACATCAGAACCACATCAGGTCTTACAGAACAGAAGGAAAAAAGCTGAACTGAACAACTACCTGCAAGCTCAAGAATGTGCAATATTCACAGGATACAGAAGCATAATCATCCTCAACATTTAACTTTTTATCATTTTCTTTAATCATTGTTAAGTTCAGTATACTACCTCTAAAATGTTTGAGACACATTTGAAACAAGCAATTTGTTGTACATATTTATCATTTGATTTATTCAGTGTTTAACATAAAGCCATTTGGTTGGTTGGTTCTGCTGAATGTTTGTCATCTAGTATCTGACAATAAATAATTGTATTTTATAAACTATAAGTAACCTTCTGCGTTGTTTTGGGTTCTGTCCTAAGCAGAATACTCTTAAAACTGTCAATTCAACATTACCATTACTGTTAAAATATACTTTACATCGTGATAATTATCGACATGGATCAATATAAAAAAAACATATCGTGATAATAGTTTTGGCCATATTGCCCAGCCCTGTAAACCACTGTTTGCATTTGTCTTTGCTGCAAATGACAAGAATAACCCTGTATTGATTTTGGGTCCAATTTCCTTCAATTACTGTCACCGCTGGTGAATGAGGTTCTTAAGATCCTTGTAATATATATTTTCTCTGATACAACAGCAGCAGACTTTTCATCCCGTACCACTATGGGTTTCTTTATTTTGGACAATCCACATATACACAGTTGGTAAATATTGTTCATTTCATGTGTGACTAGAAATAGATTTCATAAATATTTAATTCAAATGAAAGCTACGTCTGGTGAGTTTACAGAATAAGATGAGTGAGAAGATGTCCTGTGATCCCTTGAAAGGTGATCTTAAAGGTGTTTTTTTTACACTTCATTGTGTGGGATTGATGAATGTGTCTTATTATTCACTTGAACTTTTTGAACTTTCTTTACCCCTTACTTGGTTTAAAAGAGCACTTTTAAAGATAATTCCTACAAATGGTTTGATACCTTGCTTGCTTTGATACCTTTGGTTTACGTAAAACCTTAACAAAATTGGCATGAATAAAACTGGAATGTTTGGTGTGTTTAAATCTTTCTGAAGTGGAAATTTAAGGCTCAGACTATGAGGAGAAAAACTGAGGGTTTAAGTCAATTGTATCGTAAAATGATGTTCATTTTTGGACAAAGAAGAAGAAACAAACATACATTTTTGGATTGAAAATCAACCTGAAAAGTCAAATAAAGCACTATGTTATTAAATATGCAGTTATTAACATGATGAAAAATGAAAGAACATTCAACATATTAAGTGTTGCATTATCTGAGGAATCACATTTCATAATGATGATTCTTCTTCATCATTACTTCCTAGAAAGGTGTCCTATCCTGTGATTTTGGGATATTTACAAAAAACAGATTTAATTTCAAGAACTCAATTATGTATAATGATCCACATCATTCATAACTTAACCTGTCTTGTTTTGAACAAGTTAGAAAGAGACAAAAAAGGAAAAATAATATGAGCTGACAGCATGAATGAAGTCTTTGGGACACTCAGATCTGTATTTTTCACCCCAAAAATAGTGTTTTGTTTCCCTGCAGACTGAATCCCAAGTAGAAGACTGCTTTATAGAGGGCGTGTAGAAAAGCACCCATAAATCTCTTAAAATGACAACACTGCTAAACAATCTTGGCTTGGAAACAATCTGGGCTTGATCAGAAATGGGGGTTGGGCGAACATATTGGCTACATCATGATCATCATCATCATCCAGCATTCCTGTTTTCTGCTACCTCTAAAGCCATTCCACTGCCTAATCAAAATGAAACATATGACTAATTGTGTCAGAACTAATCAACGGCCTCATAATAATATGTAGTGTGGCTCACAGTCAGTATGGACCCACCATGTCTAAACATATTAAGCAAACAACTAAATCACATGCAAAGCTTCATCCCACAACAAATTGCAAACAAGCTTGTATTCGATGTTTGCCTTCTGTTTCACTCGATTGGTGTTGGCCAGAAGCACGGCGGAAACAAAGGCTGCATGGCGGGATACCACTGCAGTAATACCTTACACACACATACCACCCACCATCTCAAAGTCACACACTTAAACTCTCATCACTCTTAACTGTGATTAGAATGCTAAGAAAAAACATGATTTTTCTCAACAGACCTTCACTGAACAAATTCATTGGATTAAATTGGATTTTGGATTAAACTGTATTACAGTGCTCCAGGTGCTACATTCAGAAACAGCAAACAGTGGTAAGTTTGTAAAGCCCCCCTTGTGGTGAGGGAGGTAGCAACCTGTTTGAGAGTAGCAGGGTGTAATGGATAGGTTGAGGTTTTAGAGATATGTCCCATACTACTTGGTATTTACCTGCAATATTGTTAATATGATATAATAATATTGTTTCAGTTAAAATACTACAGCTATTTTTACATAATTTCAAAGTGAACGGTAAAAATATTAACATCTTTTAACTGCTCGACCCAATCTACTGTATGAATGACAATATATTTTTTTATATTATTGCGATCGGCTGCTAGCAGATTAGATTGCAAGCGCCAGTACTTGCTCAGCCATCTTGGAGCCTACAGATATGGTCTTCTCTTAATCTGTTTCTCGACTTGCAGTACTAAATCAATTGAATATTCAATGCCACTGCAATGAATGAAATCCTTTACATAACTAGGCTCATGGATATACTACCTCATATTCTGGAATGTGTACGTTAAATTAACATGCAGCAGAGATAGATTTGCACTCTGTATGCAGAGAAAGATTACATTCATGACCAAAACTGGTTTTATGATGCAAATGTTCTGAACAGGTAGACAGATTTACTTGTAACCAATGATTACCTTAATCCATCCACAAAACAAGCTGCTGATGAATTATGCAAATACTGCATCTGTTTCTGCACAAATGAAACTCACAAAATGGCACTGCCTCCACAATGTTAAATCCATCCTCAGATGTCAGCAACGAACCGACACAGATGAGACTAACTGTGTGATGCATTCCATGAGCTCTTGTAAAAGCTGGAGTGGAGGAGTGCCTTAGGCAATCACTGGGTTTACAAACACAAATTTGTCTGGTTACTGTCCTTATTCCCAAAAAATGATATTCCTACTAGGCTGTTAACATTAAAGGTGTGAATCTCCGCTGGCCTTATGACTTGATTCCATAACAATTCAGCTGTCAACTTTTCGAGCGATTGTAGATGCATCGCGATGCATCTCAGTGTATAATGTCCTCAGTGATCTATATCACTGCACTACTGCACCCGCCATGTTTTCATTATTTGAATTCCTCTTTTATTTAAAATGTCCTTCCATGTAATGTAATCTACAATAACATTGTTTTCACATAGCAGCTTTAAGGTAAGGCATCTTTTGACTCTTGACTGGGCTTGCTGCAACAGTTATTATTTATAGCATACTTTAGTTTTAGGTGAAAAAGGCTAATGTGATTAGTAATTGTTGTGAGGCAGAAGTCACGCTCAGCATGGGTCTCGTCCAGTTTGTGCTTCCCAGCAAGTTCATAGACTCCAACATGTGCCCCAAGATGTCTGTATTAAAACATACTCTGAGAGTTTTTTTTATCACTCTCAAATGATCATTGACTCCCTCCGACATCACTCCTACACAAGCAACATTAGACTAATGTCTGCCTTCAATTCAAAACATGGGAGCAACTTTGCAACATAACTTTATTGTCCAGCTGAGGCCAGACAATGAACAATCAATGTAAGTTTGTAAGCGATTCATTTTAATTGGTGCCAAGTTTCAATACCTGACTGCGCATCTTTACAGTAACATTATAGAGAGAGAGAGACAGAGTGACACATCTCCAAAATTCCTTACCCACATGTTTAGTTTACTAAAACAGTATTTTTAAGTATGTCTTAAACACTGGTATGAATCCAAGAGTATGTGAACTGCATACTGTCTACGAGGAAATATTACAGCATGCTTACTTCGATTCCAGGATTTGACTTTATATAAGAAACGCTAAGTCCACTAGGATGGTGCTAACACATAATTGGAATTCCTGTTAATGCACTAACAGAGGTTAGCATCGCTATCACGATAAAAGCATATTTGCTAACAATATGTTTTAATTGTGTGCTCGTATTTGCAGACATTTACAATTTTAATCAAATTTAATATGTTCTGGAAATGACATTAAACCTACTGATGTCACATAATAAGCTCAATCTGCTGCTGTGTCACTGTAACACTTAGCCGCCGCAGCATTCTAAAGAATTAAAACACAAACTCAAAATCCCCAGTCGGTTTAAAAGTACATGGCAGTACACGTCTTGATGTTTCCTTTTACATTTACTTCTTATAGCACTAGGTTGAGCAGGAAAAGAAAAACGTTGCAGTTTACTTTAAAAAGTATTTCATTTATCAGATTTATATGCAATATATCAAGATGGTGCTGAATTGAAACTTAGAGAGACTGACTTGCATGTGATGTGCATTGTTACTGGAAAAATTGGCTTGTAATATATTGACTCTAGAAGTTAATGATTTGACTGGTTAGAACTAAAATTACATTTTTGTAATTACAGAGAAAGTAAAGTACGGAACAAAGGTTCCATTGTGTATCAGAACTGGTATTGGTTCAAATGTGAATGGTATGCAGCCCCACCTCGCTTCTGGTCTGCACTTCTGCAGTTTTTAAGGTGAGCTCAAACTAGTTAACAGCTATTTGTTTATCTTTTTGTTGCAGGACAGACTTTATTGGCTCGCCCATCTGTCGATTTAAAAAGATGTTGCATCTCAACTGGACTATAAGGATTATATTACTGATTTTTCATATATGGTTCATGTGTTTTTGTTACAGTGCACATTCATGGATATGGCCTTAGTTCAGATTTGACATTCCTGGTTGAGTCAGATTTTACATATATTTATTCAACTCCACGTAGTTTCAAAAGTTTGGAGTCATTTTTATATGTTTTTATGAATTCAGATACATTATCCTGCGCATCTTTGGTCATACAGAACACTAGAATTTATCATCAAATAAATGTCAATACATAAACACAGCAACCATGATTCAGGTTGTTTTGCCCCTTCCACCCAAAATATTAAACACAGTGAAGTTGGCTGTAGTTTCAGCTCCCTTCTCTGCTTCCCAACATGATTGCAAAACAGAGAACCTTTCAGAAAGCAGCCAATAGAAAAAAAGGTTTTACCTAGGACCCCTCAGCTGAATCTAATTTGTCACCTTTTCATCCTTAGTCAGTTTTCCGATCAGCTATATGCATGCTGACATCTATTTTAAACGACCCTGTGCTTTATACATCCCTGACATTAATATTCCTTTGAACCAAATGTCAGGTTCATCTGTGCGGTACCTGACCCTTGCCGAGTGACCAAGGTGAATGTTAATTATTATTGGAGCAAATTGACTTTCTAGTTCAGAGGTTGTATTAATTAAGGAAAAGCACAAACCACCCCCACAAGCACCTCATGGGTCCTGCCATTTTTCCATATCTGAGAGCACAACCCTTGATCGTGACCGTAACTGGAACATAGGTGCAGACAGTAATTCAAGTAAAATCCACTTATTTGATTTGTCTTATCTAGGAGGACACTATGTTTTAAAATAGATTAAATGTCTAGACAGAAATATTAAATGAGTGTTCATTTTAATATAATGTAGTCTCTACTGATCTTGGAATAAGAGATGTCCAAAAGAGTTCTCCCCATCAATGAGCAAATAAAAATTAGCAAATATTATCAAGCTAACACATTAATCTAAGATTGTAAAAATGGTAAGCATTACAGTGGTCATCTTATTTTACCCACCACTTTGCTGTCGCAAGACAATTGGTGATTTGCAGCACAAATGTTGCAAACGTTTTATTTTTTAAACATACTTATTTGTAATGCATACATTTGTGATATGTATTTATAATTTGTTGCTGAGGGTTTACTGAGAAGATTGAAACCACTGTACACTCAATGGCCCTTATTTATCAATCTTGAGTGAAAACGGGTGCCGATCTGAGCGCAGAATTGGTCTTACGACGGGACACACATGTGATTCATGAAACGTTCGTATCTGACCAATCCTAGCGTACAAATGATCGGGTCTTGATAAATGCGGCAGCTGAATTCGATCGTCATTAACATGTTACGCCCTTAAATATTCCTGGTTCAGAGGCCTTGCCCACTCCATTCACTAATGCAATGTTGTGCAAAACTGAACAGGCCAAAATAATATCGCACACTTTCTCTGGGGTATACAGCAGCGTTACCCCTGCTGGTCCGATACGGAGCCACCTGCCCTTCAGCAACCCGAAGCAGCGGTCCACTGTGACCCGTGTGTGCACACTATTGAATCTGCGCTCCTGCTCTGTAGCAGGTTTGCCAGCGGGGTTATTAGGTATTCTGTTAATTAGTTGTCATGTTAAGCTAATTAGCCTATCATATGTTATTTTACAAAAAAGTGGTATCAGTAAAAACACTGGCTTTTTTAAAATAAAATTTTGTTTTATTCGTTTTAAGAATCCGTTTTGATCTGTTCTAAATATATGACCGCTTATGCTTAATGACAGCTGAGGTTTGTTTAATAATTATTTTCAGACTCAGCCAGCCAGATTTTGCTGTGCTGCACCGCAAATCCACAGACTCAGATTTGCGTACACGAGCTCAGACCTGACGTGAGATCTGATCGTAGCTTCCGCTCACGTTCAAATTGATAAATGCCGAAGCTTGCGTGGAAATGGTCGTACGCACGGTTTTCTGCCGTACGTTCATTTGATAAAAAAGGGCTAATATGAGGACTGGAAAACAACATCTAAAGATGACAAAGTTATCATATAACTCTAAGCAAGAATTTTTATTATACAATTTCAAACTCTTCCTTTAAAAAACCAAAAACCACCGAATCTCTATTAATAACAAAGTCCTCTAATTTCCTAAATATGTCTGGATTTTTTTAAGGTTGCTGAATGGGTACATTTATCCATTTTTCATGTAAGTATTCTATACTGTAACTCTGCATAACAATAAAAAGGCAGAAGAAAACTGAAAAAAATACTTTGAAACATGCATTTAAATCTCTGCTCGTAGATATTTTGGGTTTGTAGATGCTGCTGTAGTGAACAAGCAGTTGAGCGAGCAGATCCATGCAACCTGTCCCCTGCATCATGACAGTAAATCCTGCCAGCTCCTAAACCTGTTCCCCCACCAGCGCACTGACACTCCGCTGTAGGAGTCATCAAAGAGGAGTGAGCAATAAAAGAGAAACATTGAAGCACCTTGCTGCAAGAGCACTGCTATAGTTAGAGGTTGACATCCCACAGGGGCCACCCAAACAAATTGTAAGCACTCAGAACACTCCAACTGTCCAACTTAGTTTGAGAAACATGTTCACTGATTGCAATGTTCTGTCCAATTCAGCGGATACTGGCCTTAACGCTGATTTGAATAAATAATCTTTTCGGCAAATATTTGGACTTACATAAAATCACACATTGTGCCGATAAATCAACTGAATCTGAGTCTCAACTCGTCTGAGAAATATAACAGCTCTACTCTCCTTTAAAAAGTAACTCATATTACTAGTAGGAGTACTCCTAAATGATGCTAAAAGTCCCCAGCAGAAAGTTACTTTAGACCTTTTCAATGCTTTACATTGCTGCAAAGAGCAACTTTTACTAAGGAACTGAGGTTTCAAGAGTATGGGTTGGGTGCACCCATGACATCATGAATCATGAATGAATTGAGCTTGATTGACTTGATTGATTGACAGGTGACTGGTTCTATGTCAGTGAAATGAAATATTCATCAATATACAGGAGCAGATGGATAGAATGACAGAAAGAGAGATGGGTTGATAGATTTAAAATATTTTAGATATTTTCTTAGCCCTGTCTTAGATTCAATGCATGAAAAACACAGCTGGCATCAAACGGAATCTTCATGTTCATATGGTGATATTGATTAAAGTTGAACATATCTAAATATTTTGTTGGGATAATTTTAAAAAATCCAGTAATGCCTATGAAATCAGTTTTTTTCTAATGCTTTTTATCACAAGTGGTGCGTACTGACCCCATCTGGGACCAAGATTGTTAAATCCAGACTTCTGTCTAACTCTGTATTGTTCTGTTGACCTCAATACATTTTAAGGGCCCAGACTTAGTACTGTTTTGTTGATAAATTTTTTTTGCCATTGCTGATGTGTTTTTAACATTTTCCAACTCTGGTTTTTCATTTATCGAATGTTTGTTTGGCTGCCTTAAATTTCTAAGATGGATACAGTCTCCCTGCCCTTGCTGCATGGTCCCTAACATGGTGAATATTTCATGTATACATAATCAACTGTTGAACTAAGCAGGGTAGGAATGGTACTGCAAACAGCTTTTTTCAAAGTATCCAGGTAATGGACAGTGACACGATCTTTCCCTGCTGTTAATGAATTGTTTCAATTTGTCGGGGCAGCTGATTGAACCATTGTTCACCAAAAAACATCTGACGCTTCAGGGTGTATTAACAGCAGATCAATGGTTATGAAAAAGCCTTGGTGACTCAGTCCTATAGAGCGTTGTTCAAACATGTGTTGCTTAGTCCAGAAGAACACAGTCATACTTGGGAGTTGACCAAAACAACCATACCAAAACTCTTAAGAGGAAGTAGGCTTGGCTAAGTCATAAACAAATTCCAGAGCAATTTCTCTGCGGTGGCAAAGTTATCCGACCTCAATCTGGCCCAATTACAAGCCGCAATCTCCAAGTCTGAGCTGAGTTGCTCCCATAGCCTTTGCATCCTGGGAGGCTGATTAGTAAGGCCAACACATGCTAGCAGCTATCCAGAGAAGGAATGAATGAAGAATGAATGAAGGTCTGATCTGGATTTAGTATCAGCGTGCCCTGCTTTGCAGATATTTTAGCAGAATATACCTTTTTCGAGACCTTTCTTTCTGTCTTTATTTTCTCGGGAGCATTGAAAAGCTTTGTCAATTACTCAAAAACATACTAAATAGGCCTCTTTCTTTTCTTATAACTGGGACAGCTAGAAACTACATTAAGCCTTAGGATATTGAGTAAATATGACCCCATTATCAGTAGAAACAAATTACAAACATTTTCAGTGTACTTATTTGTAGCCTTAAACCATCACAACTCAGTAAGTCTATTCTATTCTAAATAAATTCTCCTAAGAAACATTATTCCTTCCTGTTTCCTGTTTACCTCTGCACAATTAAGCTACGTTCACACTGCAGGTCTTAATGCACAATTCCGATTTATTGCTCAAATCCAATTTTTTGTTTGGCTGTTCACATTACCTCTTTAAATTCGTCGGAGCCAGGAGTGGTGGGATCGGTATGTGGCTGGTTACACCGAGCTTGCACAGAAGCGTCCCCCCAAATACTTATGAGGTCTAAAACCTCACTGTCCCTCCACTGGCCGCCTGCTTCAATGCTGTCCTCCATGTTTGTTTTGATTATGTTCGTGGCTCCCGCTCGCTCCCGCCTGCGGCACATTTTTTTTTTCAATCAACTTTATTTGTCATTCATTTACAAAACAGTGCAGTGCGTGTCAGAATGACGTCAAAGTCGCATTAAATGCAACCTGGCTGTTCAGATTGCGGTCGCATTCAAAAAAATCCTATACGTATCCGATTCAGTACCACATTTAAATGTGGCCTGAATCTGATTAGAAAATGTCAGATTCAATGTGACTTGTGCTGTTCACACTGTCAAAAGCAAATCAGATATGGGTCACATATGAGAGAAATAATCGGATTCAGGTCACTTGTAACTGCAGTGTGAACGTAGCCTTAGAAACTCATGAACTCTGTCTACATTCAAGACACCATAAATATGACTTGTACGGGAATTTATTTTCTTTGAGGGTTTGTAAACATCGGTCTACTGATGGTGTCACTCAAAATATCTTCAATTAAAAATACTGGACTTGTTTTCATTGATTCAAACACTTCAAATCAATTTAGAGACTTTTCAAACCTCAAATCGATGCAATGCACTGCTTTATTGCTTTTTCAACTGGAGTTGATTGCTTGTCTTAATCCCTCTAGTTGTACATACAACAAATTCAATGGAATGGAATTTCAAAACCATCCAGGTAGTTACTTAATGGATCCACTCATCTTCTGCAATTCAAAAGAGGATCATTTGACAATAAAAGAGCAAAGAATTATGAAGGCAACAAATTGCATGATCACTTTAAGGGTCAGTTCTCATTTAGAGTTTGTTGTGACGACGGGATGTTTTGAGTTCTTATGTGTTTTTAAAAGACACTTTTGATTGAGATATAACCTACGGTCAATGATGCTTTAACTCTGTCTTTCTCCAAACACAACATGTGTGAAGTTGTATCTCTAAGGTAATTTCATGCCTGCACTGTTAGCACTCTGAAGCAGGAGCACACATTCAATTATGATACATCTGCAAACACTAACTGCAGACTTGTTAGCAGTGCTAATCAGCCAAGTCATTATGATAAACAAAACAGCAGATGAGAGAGATTTGAAGCAAAACAGTTTTAAGGCAGTATCTGAGAAAGCGAAAATCAGGTTCATTAAATTGGGACAGGATATTAAGGCTACTTTCTAAAGCTGATAGCAGCACATAGACAACATTTTAGTGGGTGTAAAAATCAGATATGGATATAGCCATGATATCAATTTGTTGTTATTATAGTTTATAGCTGGAGACTGCATTATAGTCATGCCTTAAGTAAATTTGAATTTTTTACATTAAATCCAATTCTGCTGTTTAACAGTCATTATTATGCAAGATGAATTGGGCTGAGATGGGATAGAATGGTTGATGCAAAAATGGATGGCCCAAAGGGACGGGGGGAGGATATTACGCTGTGATTGGCTGTTACCTCAATAGTAGCTTATAGTGAAACAAATTATTACAGCAGCTTCAAAAGGTTTCTGGATTTCTACTGCATCTGATTGCACATATTTGTGTTTTTGTGGCATTCGGTTTGTACTAAAATAGCCAGCAGTGGAGGTGATACAGCAGATTGCCAGCTGTACATTCCGCAGAAAACGCACCGTCCTATTTGGCAAACCAAGCTAGCTTGCAGCTGTGGATCTGGGCTAAGCAGAGTGGACAGGCCGGGTGTACACATGGAAGACTGCCCCTCCACATGGACTGAGCTTGGACGCAGGAAACCGTACTTAGTTTCGGAAGGGCGTGTTCTGACACCTGGCTGCTTGTGGAGGAGACGCATGCCCTTCTGACACCCAGCCTGTCTGCTCTCTCAAGCCCAGAGACACTCCAGCAGCAAAAAGGCTCTGAAGGAGGAGTGAACCCAAGAACAGCAGCAGCAGTTCGGTCAGAAGGGACTACAACATCCAAAAAAGTCAGTTTGTTCACAAGGGTAACTACAGATCACAATCCCATGTATTAGCAGTACCACTGCTGGTTGTTACACAAACCAACAACAAGCAAAACGACCCATAAGACTCAGGCCAATCCATTCTATCAATCGAGTAGAATGACAACAAGCACAGCTTGCTAGCAGTTCAAACAAGACATTGCCCATATGGACACTTTGAAAGTTTCAGATGTAGACATCTGTATGTAGACAGATGTAGACTGCAATTTGCAAAACATGTGCTGCAAGGGTTTCAAAGAAAAGCTGGTGAGGTTTATCACAACAAATCTTATAAGTCACTTTAAAAGACGAGTGCTCCACCACCTACACTAGTTCCTATTCAACAGGCATTTGAAAACTGCAGCTTTCTAAAGAGAATCTGTTCCCTTACTGATTCAATTTACTATTCTTTTATATGCAGACTAAGCAGCCATACGCTTTATGTTCTATAAAGCCTCTTTTTTTGTATACAGTATTTAATACAATTGACAGGTCTCATTTGACATTCAATTAAAAAGTGTTATTGCAGTGTTTGCAGGGCAAAATTAGACTACAGAGGTTAGTGGAGACATCAAACATCAAACATCACAACAGAGACTCTACTCAAAAGTATCAATGTGTCAAATCAGAATATACTGTAAGTACATCGTCCAAGCCCTATTAAACAGATGGTATTTACTGCCACAGAGAATAAGTATCTTAGATACAGAAGGAAACATAAAATCAGTGTTGTCATTGTTCCATTTGCAAGAATGAGGAGGAAAGAAAAACAAAATGTACCATCACACTGCAGTTTAAGTTTCGAATCTCGCATCCTTCTTCCTGAAGAAAACATAATGATTTAGAGAGATATGAAAGCCGGTAGGGATTGAAAAATTCAGGACGAGACAGAAGACCGCATGACCACAATAGACAACTTAGACAGTGATTGAAGATCTGAACAACTGTCCTCATCTAAAACTGTGAAGTTTCTCATTGTGCAACAGTCACACATATACATGACTGATTCCCCTGATGTCAAAGCCTAGAACCCTAATTTACTTTTCTGTTTTCGACTGAAGAAAAAAGATGAAATAATAGCCCTCAGGGTGATGAAATGTCAAAACCAATTATGATTATGACAAAGGAGCCATGATTCATCTACTTTAATGAAATTAAACATCGTTCAATCCTTCAAGCAATGTGTGCAGGACCACTTTATTTTACACAATTTTCTTCACTGATATAATCTAATTATCTGATCTCTATTATTGTCCTTAATGTGTAAAAAGCAGAATAAAATCAAGGGGAAATTTCTTCTACTAGCGACACAGTCTGGCTTCCTATAGAACTTTGTCTTAGCTACATACAGCTTCAACAGCCCTCTGGCCTTTCGAGTTATCACAGCTTTTGCATCTTGTTTGTTGAATGACAGGTTGAAAAAAGGATGGAGAAGATATTTTGGCGATTGGTAGATACCCAATTGAAAAATTGGTCTGGTGTTGGAGGTGGATAATTTAGATTCAAGATTCAAGATTCAAGATTAGAGCCTGTCAGACATGAACTTGCTGGTCATTGCCATGTCAGAAAAGGATATGTTATTATTTTTTCTCTCAAAGTCACTGTGTCAGTCTATCTACTGTGAGCCTAGTCACATATCTGCAATGTTTTCTTCATGGCTCCTGTCTGAATACAACACAAAAGATGAAACTAGTTGATACAGGACTCAAAATTGATATGGTCTGGGAACAGCTTTCAGTCTTCACCACAGCTACTTTCTACTGAAAAGAGAAAAAAAGTCTGTATGAGTTTTGTATGCTGGGTCATCTGAGGTTAAATGACTGCTCCTCCTCATACAATGAAACCTAAGCCACCCTGCAAGTACGTATGCACTCGCCACTCAAACTTTTACAATTATCTTTTAACATTTTATATATGCATTTAACTGTAAAATCATTTTTCTGTAAAAGCAATTTCCAGAAGGTGATCTTAGCAGCAATACTAAATCACTCGTTTTATGTTGCAGAATTAAGATCGAATTCAAGTACACTGACTCTCAATAGATT
Organism: Sparus aurata; assembly: GCF_900880675.1. Classification (NCBI taxonomy): domain Eukaryota; kingdom Metazoa; phylum Chordata; class Actinopteri; order Spariformes; family Sparidae; genus Sparus; species Sparus aurata. The sequence goes on along the minus strand of NC_044207.1, from coordinate 6,693,768 downwards.
TGGAAACAGCCTTCAAAACGTATTATGTGTTATTTTTGTGCAAATGTTAAATACAGTTCAACTGCAATTCAAAATAACTCCTAAGGTCATTAAAATGAATACATTCCAAGAGCTACTGCTGTGTCCTCAATAGCAGCTATGGCCCTGTACCAACATGAATTGTTGAATTCAGTGAATTAAACTCATTCATGGCAAAGTACTGAGTTTCTCAGATGTAATCTGTTAATGCTGTGTTGCAAGAATAAAGTTTGAGAGTAAAGTTAGTTAAACTGAACCTTTAAAGTTATAATGCTTAAAATTTTATTTCTGATGGTAGTCTACTAAATGTCCCCAATAGTCTCAGAGTTCAGTTGGAATCAAACATTTATTGATCACAGGAGCCAATAAAAGCAAAAGCTTGATTAGCATATTAGAATACGGAAACATAACAGAAGTAGATGAGCAATTCTTGACAATGTTTAACATTACCATGACATAATGCGATGTCCTGTTTTTGAATCACTACACTTGTATTGACACAAATAGGTATCAGTGATACAGTCTAGTCCAAGTGCCATCAGTTCACTTGAGCTGTAATATCTAATCTATTAATTGATACACTTTCAACTACTAAAGTAATCTCCAAATATTTAGACAAATGATCAATTGATGTGAGTAATATTAAAGAAATAAACAGACAATCCTCAGATTCTAGCTCCCTAATTGTGACTATTTCCCTCCTTCAATTTGGTCAACAGTGTCAAAAGACATTTGAGGTTATCTTGGGCTTTGGGAAACACTGATAGACATTCTTAATTTTCTGACATTTTGTAGCCCAAACAACTACTCAATTGATCAAGAAAATGATCTAACGATTAATTCAAAATGAAAACATAAATTAGTTGCACCCCTACAGCTTACACCTACACAGAGCTTCAATCTCGCTGCAGCTCTCCTACCTTTGTGCTATGTGACCTACACTGGACACTCATGGAATTAAAGGACAGGCAAAGCACATTTCAATGTCAGAACATACCAATATGTCATTTATTTTCTTTACAACCTATAAACTCAATCACTCCACTTACATTAGGTGGCTGTTAGCAGTCATAATGATATATAATGCTGCAATCTGCCATGTCAAACACAATAAAGTCATATTACAAAATTGTGTTGAGAGCTTCATGATTCCACAGTATGTGTCCTTGAATTGTTTTTTTTGTTTGTTTTAACGTCCTGCAGCCTCAACACTTCTCCTTGCCTCTGATGAGTGACAGAAGCAGAGCTCGATTCCCATCATCAGCATAGCCCAGTCCCCCCCTCGTCTTGTTGAATTAAAGGAAAGCTAATCTTAAGTGATGCTAATGGAAGTCAATGACGACCATGAGGAACAAGTGCTAATGTGCTTGAGCAATTAACCTAATATTTACTGGCTGCGTCTCTCTGGAGGTGCTATCTTATGCCTGTCTACTTGCTCCCTTTGCTCTGACATGATGTGTGACTGCTATAAGTCATGGAGGGAGAAAAAAAGACTATCACAGCACAAATACAATCTGAATGCTAAATGTGATTCAAAGGAGGAGCCCTGTTAGAGGGAGTGGAATACTTGAACAGATTCATTAAGACTAATCAACCAAAGTGATGCTGACATGAGATTTGGAAAATATTCAGGAGCAGCTTTGACAAGTTGAAAAACTTACAACTATGAAACTGATATCCTAAATTGCCCTTTACTGAGCAAGCACATATATCTCAAAAATACATGCCAATATTTGTCCTTTTGCTTCAAGATTAAACTGCAATAATTTGATAAATGTATATTTTGATAATACACTGGTAACATACACTAATATTAAAACATATATAATTTAATATAATTGGCATAAACCACTAAATAAGATATGTTTATATATATATTGAAAAATGCATCCCAATATATGAAAAAACAGCAATAATTGGTATATTTGGCAATTAAGAGAATATATGGTTAGTACACAGTACATTATTAAATAAATATTTCAATACACATTATGACACATTTCAAATATGAGCCTCTGTCGACTCCATATGTCAATGTTATATGCATTTAAAAGATGATAATGTTACCATACAACTGTTTAATTGACAAAAATAATGACAAAACACCTAGAATGTAAATAAATTAGATCTACCTACACTACCAGTCAAAAGTTTGAACAGACCTTCTCATTTAATGGTTTTTCTTTATTTTCATGACTATTTACATTTTAGATTCTCAATGAAGGCATTAAAACTATGAATGAACACATGTGGAATTATTTAGTAAACAAAAAAGTGTGAAGTAACTCAAAACATGTTTCATATTTTAGATTCTTCAAAATAGCCACCCTTTGTTTTGATTACTGCTTTGCACACTCTTGGCATTCTCTCGAGGAGCTTCATGAGGTAGTCACCTGAAATAGTTTTCCAACAGTCTTAAAGGAGTTCCCAGAGATGCTGAGCACTTGTTGGCCCTTTTGCCTTCACTCTGCGGTCCATCTCATCCCAAACCATCTCGATTGGGTTTAGGTCAGGTGACTGTGGAGGCCAGGTCATCTGACGCAGCACTCCTTCACTCACCTTCTTGGTCAAATTGCCCTTACACAGCCTGGAGGTGTGTTTGGGGTCATTGTCCTGTTGAAAAATAAATTATGGTCCAACTAAACGCAAACCAGAAGGGAAGGCATGTCGCTGCAGGATGCTGTGGTAACCATGCTGGTTCAGTGTGCCTTCAATTTTGAATAAATCCCCAACAGTGTCACCAGCAAAGCACCCCCACACCATCGCACCCGCCCCCTTCATACGTTACGGTGGGAACCATGCGTGTAGAGACCATCCCTTCACCTTTTCTGCGTTGCACAAAGACACGGCAGGTGGAACCAAAGATCTCAAATTTGGACTCATCAGACCAAAGCACAGATTTCCACTGGTCTAATGTCCATTCCTTGTGTTTCTTGGCCCAAATAATTATTTTCTGCTTGTTGCTTCTCCTTTATAGTGTTTTAGCAGCTATTTGACCATAAAGGCCTGATTCGCACTGTCTCCTCTGAACAGTTGATGTAGAGATGTGTTTTCTACCAGTTGCTACCGTTACTTAGTAACGCGTTACTCTAATCTGACCACTTTTTTCATTAACGACTAATATAACGTGTTAATATTTACAAACCAGTAATCAGATTAAAGTTACTTATTCAAGTCACTGTGTGTAACTATTATTTTTGTCATTTTCCTTAGTAGAACATATATTTTTGCTTTCGTCTTGCGTCTCAGGGAGTGATGTCATGTATGCGACAAGTCACGTTTTTCAGCACGAGGACAACTCCCGCGTAACACCACGCAGCTATACAAATACAAACAACAGTGGAGGGAGGAAAGAGATGTGCGTTTTCTAGCTGGAAATACAGTCATTATTTTGAGTTTGTATCAGCTAAAGATGAGAATATTAAGGTTCATTGTACACTCTGTGCTGGCGACAAAGTACTATCGAGCTTCAAAAACACAATGTCAAATTTGAAGAAACATTTTGAGTCGCAGCACAGCACAGTTAAGTTTACAGAGCGAGTCCCACCAGGTGGTGTTAAGCAGAGAGCTGCGAGCAAAGCCACAGCCTCGACTTGCTGGATGTCCTCCACCACCCAAACAACAAAAGCTGGACTTCGGTGCAAAACAAATAAGTGGGGGAGAGTTGAAGAAGTTGGTCGGGCGGTATGTTGCGGAAATGCTGCACTTAAACATGTTTGACCCGCCCTCATTTGGTGCCATAATAAACAAGATCCCGACTTCTATAAATGCCATGCTTGGCGTTACTGTTAAAAATGCACTTCCAGTAAAGTGAGTATTGGCAAAACTGTTTGTCATTTTTATGTTAAGGCGGCGGGGGTGCTGTCGGCAGCTGCTGAATGTAACTAATAAAGTAACTTGTAATCTAACTTAGTTAGAGTCATCAATAAAGTAAGCTACTTTTTAAAGGAGTAATCAGTAATCAGATTACGTTTTCAAGGTAACTGTGGTAACACTGTTTGCTACTAGAACTCTGTGTAGCATTCAACTGGGCTCTAACCTGAGGTGCAGAACTTCCTCTTGTTCTTCCTTTCCTGGGGAGGTCCTCATGTGAGCCAGTTTCGTCGTAGCACTTGATACTACACTTGGGGACACATTCAAAGTTTTTACAATTTTCCGGACTGACTGACCTTCAGTTCTTAAAGTAATGATGGACTATCGTTTCTCTTTACTTAGCTGATTGGTTCTTGCCAGAATATGAATTCCAACAGTTGTCAACTAGAGCTGTCAGCTGTATACCAACCTGACTTCGGCACAACACAACTGATGGTCCCAACCCCACTAAGAAGGTAAGAAATTCCCCAAATGAACCCTGACAAGGCACACCTGTGAAGTGAAAACCATTTCAGGTGACTACACCATGAAGCTCGTTGAGAGAAGGCCAAGGGTTTGCAGCGCTGTCAACAAAGCAAAGGGTGGCTACTTTGAGGAATCTAAAATATGAAACATATTTAAAGTTATTTCACACTTTTTTGTTTACCACATAATTCCATATGTGTTCATTCATAGTTTTAATGCATTCAGTGAGAATCTGCAATGTAAATAGTTATGAAAATAAAGAAATAAAGAAAAAACATTAAATGAGGTGTGTCCAAACTTTTATCTGGTAGTGTATGTGGAAAATATATTTCTGTTTCATAGGGGTTTTCGACCAGAAATACTTAAAAAGTTAACATTTCTCTTATATGAACTGAATTAAAGGTAGGTGGTATGTTGGTTTCATTGCTGTCACCTGTGTCACACTCTGCTGTGACATGGATTTTGCAATACAGTCATTACTGTTGTGGTGAATAATAAAGTGCTTTACTGAATACATTTAGTTAAAGGGCTAAATACATACTCGTAGAACTAAAGATAGATCCTGGAACTACTGTTTTCCTCAGTAGTGCCAACTTTGGTAGCACAAACATGTCGAAGGTACATTGAAAGCCTCTCTCAGGGTGTCTGCAAGAACTAAAACAGACATCTTCATTATTCCTTTTTTTAATCTTCCTTTCTTAAGATATGATCCCTTAGACTGCCAATGTTGACAGGTGAAAAGAGGAATCATAATTGAGTGGAGTATCCCTTTTATTTTTGTAATAATGTGACACACTACCTTCACCAGCAAAAGAAAATAACCTTTCTTGTAAAATGTTTGATTTAGCAAAAAGTTGCAACACTCTTTCATCACAGTTATAAACATCTGTGGGAAGACAGATGTGGGAGCAAACAATGCTGTTACACAACCCTCACTCCCACCTCTGCAATGAGGAACAAAAACAACAATATGCAACCACAAAGTATCAGGCATTAACGGAAAAGAAACATAAATAAATGTATTTTAATACCAAAGAGAATGAAACAAAGTGTCTGCAATTTCTAACAAAAGACAAAGGCTAAATAAGTCAATTAAGTAACGATTATAATTTGCATTAAAAATGAGTTTTTTCCCATCCTTTCAAAACTATTTTTAATTGTCAAATTATGAAAAGAGGCAGTAATGTTGTGATGCGTTATTTTGTCTAACAACATAAAACACCACAGGACCAATTATTTTTATTGACTAAGGTGCCAAATACAATAGAAAAGTCATGATTTACTTTAAGGCCCAACCGTTATGGATTTTTTTGGGGTCAATATTGATATTGGGGAGTAAAAAAATCCAATCACTGATATATCAGCCAATTAAAAAAAAGTTTAAAAATATTTGAATATGTGTAAATATGGGGTTGTTACAAATATGTCTACAGTTACATGGGGCATGCTTTTTTAAATACTGAGTTTTAAAACTCAGTTTTTAAAAAGCATTTTTCTTACTGCAAGGCATGTCTACATGAATATAGCATATGTTTACAAATGATGAATTTATCATCACCTTTATATTAGGTGATAGATAGGTGTATAAGCAACATGATAAGTAAAGTCACTGGCAAAACGTTATTTGAAATGCACCTATTTGATGCCCTCTAAATGCTAATTCACATTTTTCTACTACATTTTTGATCATTAAATCATTACGAACCTATACGAAGTATCTATTTTATTGTGTGTAATGGTCACAAACAGTCAAGAGGTGACCAAGGCCTCTGCTATTGGTTACAGGTGGCACTCTCAATGTAATTTAAATTAATCCAATGTAAAAAAAAAAAAATACCAAAAAATAAACACCTGTTGTGCTTCTTTGAATATAGCCTTAATGTTCTTGGTCATAAGGTTGTTGCAGAATGGGGGACGTTAGTATTACGTTATTCATTTTCTTCCAGGCATTCAATGCATTTCACTAAGCACGACCGTCCCCTCTCCACTCTAGCCCACTGGCCTGCATTAATGTTGAGCTAGCGCAACAGCTAAACACAACAAAGCGGTTGTCGCTGACAGATTTCCGCTGTGGTTGACTTCTGCGAATGATCATGAACGATTTACCTCAGATCGTCCAATTAAATCAGCATGTGTTCATGAGAGAATTATCTTGTGTACATACTCTATTATTCATATTTTAGCACATGTATTGTTCAGCACCTATTATTCAACATGTTTGGATGGCACACTTCTGTGAATTTTCTTTCACTTTCAGAGTTAACCAGTATCTCACTTTTTTGTTAGGTCTCTGATATAAAACATTTACATAAAGTTTTGTCAACAATAACCTAACACCGATTCAAAACATTAGGTTAACTTGGGTTCCTTTTGGTTTTAACTGATATTTCTGAAACTGAAAGCCTTGAAAGCCTAACAGTTTCCAAGTAGCTGTCTATTTTGGTAAGCTTTCAATGTGTAATTTGTGCAGCTCAACAAAACGATACAAGGACCAGTCATTGTCTAACATCTTCATAAACAATATAAAAGCAATGTTAGGGATGCCGCATTGAAATCGCTTGAATAAACATCCCTGTTTCCAGTTAATTGCTTTAGGTCTGTAAGTCTGGTTTAAGAAAGTTTCTCAACACAATGGTGTACATAATTGCAAAAGATAACGGTAACCTGTTCTAGACCAATTCAGAATCATTTTTTTACAAATTGTTGTTCAAAACAGAATACCAACAGCACCATTTTCATGAGGAAATCTATTCATACATGCAGTACTCTGCACTACACAGAGATATTGCAGTTAAAACAGCCCTGGCAAAGGTCAAGATGTACTTCCAGGCCTACTGGGGTTCTAAGCATTATAACATCGTCCATGTATTCTGGTAGGCTAGTTCTAGTTTATTCAGTTCCATCTTGGCTGACATGTGGCCATTGTATGGCCTTCTTGTGGCTCAGATCAGGCAAACATGAGTGGACTGCCCAAGTGCCATCATTCCATGTGGTATGTGGGCCAGATGGCTGGTAAAATGTTGCAGTCTGAGATAGGATTTGATTATTTTTCTTTCTTGTACTTAAACCACGTAACAAAGAATCTTATTTCTATTCATCCTAAACGCACAATACTGGAATTAGAATTAGAAAGTCCATTGCCACACATCCACTTATTATTCTATCTCCTCCTTATTAGCCATGGATTGTTTGTGCTCAAGCCTCAAGGCATTGGCTGTAGTCATTTTTTTTCAAGAGAAATGTTTCTCTGCAACAGACAGAATCAACAGTTACCATGCTCTTCCGCATCATGTTTCTATAGAGCTTTGAAAACTTGTGTTTCCTGACTTAGAGTAACACTTCTGAGAATAGTTTCAGCACAACACTGCTACAGCTCCTCTGCATTAGTCAAATGTGATCTATGCATTTGAAAGATTTCAATCTGGCTAATTGGTATACAGCCTAATGATCTTTTGAGTGATATTTTAATTGATTTCAAATATTCAGACATTAATATAACAGTACTAGTTATTTCTCAATTTAAAAGGTTAATAGCGCACACATCATTGTGTTCTCTTCATTCCATAACAACAATACGCATTGCTAAATGGTTTTCTTTTGAACTAGTAGCCATGATTTGGATGCAGAAAACAGGAGTTAAACTTTTGAGTTTAACTTTTAGAGTTAAACTTTTGTTTAAACTTTTGTTTAACAAAAGTTTAACTTCTTGTAGCAAAATGTTGAAACTAACTACTACAGTTCACTACCAGTTCACCCATCAACTTCAACACTTGTGAACTTCAGACCTGCACTTTGGACCAATAGCACATTTTCTGCCTTGACACTGATTCCAATTGTACTTTCTATTAGAATTCTGCTATCTGACCAAATTCCAACAGGCCCCGACAGAGTTCTATGATTAACGTCAGGTTCACATTTTCACGGGAGGTTCAGCCTAAAGCCAGGTTTTTCAGTTGCAACTGTAATGAAAATTAAAAAATACAATTAAATGAAAATTTCTCTCTTTCTGTCTGTAAGTGTGCTAGTTATCTGCATCCATGTTTCAAAAGTAAGCAGCTAAGGCTCTCTGTTAGCAGTGGTTGATTTTAAAGGTCCAGTGCGGGGATCTTTTGGCAGACATGGAAAATAATATCCCCTATTATGTCTTCATCAGCGTATAATCACCTGAAACTAAAAATTAGAATGAGCCTGTTATATCTAAAGGCTGAGCAGGTTCTCTTACACAGAGTCCGCCATGTTGGCACTTCCATGTTTCTACAGTATCTCATGACGGACAAACCAAACACTGGCTCTATAGAGGGTCTTTTCTGTTGTTGGTTTTTTTTTTGTTGTTGTTGGGGTTTTTTTGTTTTTGCATTTTTAGTGACCACTGTAAGGGAAAGTGGGAGGAGGAGTATTTCACTTGTAATTTTACCACAAGATGCCACTAAATCTCACACACTGGCCCTTTAGGCAAAAATATATCCTTAGTAGCTTAGTGTAGATTTTTGGTATGTACTGCTTAGGTTGTTTTTGCATTGACTCAGTTATACAATCATTTTTTTAGAATGTCCTTTATTGCAGTAGTATTGTAGTGGACTGTATAGTATTAACAGGTGAAACCCATACTTTGTTCACTTCCCAACTTTACAAACTACTTCTAAAATAATTGTAGAATCAGATGTGACATGGTATGAATTAACCAGCTATACCAATTCTATTATCATCAAGTAATATTGTAAATGGGCTTCTGTTTCAAGTACCCTTCAATGATTTAATGAATCAAACCTGCTGTTCACTACAATTCTTGTGATGTAAGACATGGGCTGTGCTGTGTTTGGCTAGATTTTTTCAAACAACTATCCTTGGCTGATATTTATCCACTGAGATTTGATCAAGTACCGTTTTTGTATAACAAGTCTGAGGTACGGAAATGTACTTATGTGTGATATGTGACGATTAACATATCAATGCTACTTATGTTGGAAAAAAACACACATGCAATTTGTTGCATTTGTATATGTTAACTACCTATCAGCATGAAAGTACATGCAGTTTAATCACAACTACTTAAAACATTAGAATGTTTCCTTTGTGACAATTAGTCAGGAATAATATTCAAATAGTGTGCTTTTTGTATAAAGAATATTATTAATAATGTTACTGTACTTTTACTTAAGCCAAGTTTTTGAGCTTTTATACTTAAGGCAAAGATCTAAATACATCTTCCACCATTTTAGATATCAGTAAGAAAATAATTTTCCTTTGGCTTGGGTCTGGCATGTGTTTCTTTCTCAATGATTCCCTGTAACTCACTTTGCACTGTATGTTATTGCATCAATTTCCACTCAAACTTTGCCTTCTTGTCCTGCCAGCATTGCTCAATGACCTTAATATATCACTGAGCTCATCAAGGAAGCTGCTTGTCCAACAATCAGGTCCGGCAAACAAAAATGTCATTATTTCAGGCAATTATAGTTGCTCAAAAGACGATCAGTATGACTAATAGGTTGGTAAATAATGTGAATCCAGAAAGGCTGCTGGCGTCCTCTTTGCTCATTAGGGAGTATGACACATACAACCAAGATCAGCTGCTTTATTCTAAGGAGACTAAATTAGAACAAAAACCCTTATTTCTTTGTGGAATCGGCACGCAATGGACACTTGGGCTTGTCTCTTCCTGGTATATTGTGAATCTTTCCTAGTGACCTCATCCTGCCATGAATGTTAAATCCAATATAGCTAAGCCCATCTCTTTTCTCTGTCTCTCCTTAACTGAAACCAGAAACTGGCAGAGCAAGATTTACTTGAGTGGACACAGGAAATAGGTGGTGCAGGTGACAACGTAGCCACTTTTGCTGACAACTTTCCATGGCTATGAAATTATTAGGAAACATATTAGCACTCACCAGAGTGAAAAGCCTCCCTACCAGCTTGTTATTTGCTAGTAAGGAGACCAGCTAGGCTAATGACTATTTGGACAAGATGACACAATTCATTCACAAGACATAGTTGTGTCAAATATGTTTCACAAGATACTATAACACTGAAATTTTAGAGCAGCTACAAAAAACTTTCTTTTTCTTCCTTTTATTATGGCAGCCCCTGTGGACAAAAGTGGTATGTATCTTATAGATCTTGATCTGAACACCGTGTGCGTGTGTTTTGGAGGAGAGTGAGAGTCATTTCTTCCTCAGCCCTCCAACATAAAACAAGTTGTTGGTTGTCGGAATCTGAGCCGGCCAAAGGTATAAGCTATAACAACTAACCAGAAATAGCCAGTCTTCTTGTGGATGGTTTTGTTTGCTTATGCAGGTTATACAAAGCCATCAGCATTGAACTGAAACTATTGAAAGGCAGTCAAAAGTTCCTTGTAGTGTGGTTAGGTATGTGGATTTTGAAGAGCATGTTGTTTTCGAATGCTATGTTTTAATGGAATTCAAATTCATTAAACTGTTGATGGCAGGACTCACAGTGAATGTTAATATCCTACTAAATGCTTTCACCTCATGAATATGATTCATTTTGCTTGCTGACATACTTCTATCATAAAACTAAAAACTTTTGCATCCAAAGGATAAATGACTATGTCATTTATTCTCGGAAAGAAAATCCTTAAGAGAAAGAATTATACATGCTAATTCTTAAATCTTAAATCATAAATCTTTTTGCAAGCCACGGTGATCACATTCAGGCCATACATGAAATTAATCCCCAACCCTGTTGAATGCATGCAGTACAGTCTCTTAACTGAGATGTTACATTTTTTAACATTAGGGTTAAGCACTGTAGAAAATTAAACGAGTCACAATAAGTTCACCAGTGCAAGGGCCAAAAGGACTAAGAACAGATGCCTAGAGCAAAACCCGAAACTGCAGTCAGTCATTAGAGCCATACGTCCACATATAATGACGCACAATGACTGTTTGGCAAAGCTGAGACACAACAGTGGCACAGTGCCTTTAACAATCAGCCTCCTGTAAAATGATTTTTGTTATTTCTAATGAGCAGTATACACTGGCGGCTAGTTTATACAAAGAAAAATGAGAATATGCATTTTTCCATTTTTGTTCGCATCATGGTGGAAAAGGTTATGACTGCCCTCAGAAAGAAACTTAAAAAAAACATGTTATGTTTGCTTATTTTCAGCCAAATAATTCATTCTCTCTCTGGCTCAGCATTTGTAGAAATGGTATCCTGGGGGCCAAAGCATGACTCGCATCCAAAATGATGATTACATGCTACACATTCGCTTCCTCCATGTGCGAGAATGGTTGTTTTACTGTGACAGCCCAGGCCAAACTAACCCCAGATCCATCTAAATTATGTCTGCTATTTGTCATATTGAGCCTATACATTTTCATTTGTCCAAGGCCTGGCTAGTGTTTGGTTCACAATGCAACATACACAGCAGCAGCAACTGGGCTACAACCATTTTCAACAAGCAACATGATACAAATCATAGCAGATGATGCTTCATTGTTTTAAAACAGAGACACAATAAAGTGGTGATTCTCTCAGAGTGGTCATAATGTCATGCTTTATTAGACAAAATCAAGCTGAAGATACAGTTGTTGGATCTTGGATAAATATGTAAATTAAGTTACATATCTATTGTTTGAAGTTTTCCATGAAAAAAAAGCCTATTTGATGAAGAAGAAAATACTTCTGTGTCTGTTCAGTGCATCTTGCCAAACTTTAATCAGATGTCAATTTCAGAGCACTTGGCCTTGTTCCTCCTTTGCTTTTTGTTTCACAGCTGATTTCTAATTTTACTCCAGTCCTGTTGGATTACCTTCATCTACTTAATGGCTTCCTGATTGCGTGTTGAGTTCTTCTGTTGGCTTTATTAAAATTTCATTTCTGCAGTAATTAAGCAAAGCGGCACTTCTTTTCTTGAGGGGTGCTTTGGCTGCTGAATTGTAGGCACATTAATTAAACGTGATGGTCTTGTAAATAAAACAAGCTGTGGTTTAATTGCAAGGTTGGCATAGTGTCTGGAAAGAATGCTGGAGGATTGTGTCATATTAATAGAGCTCCGCAGGGACTTAGAGGAGTGCTTTCTTATGTTTGTTGATAATTTGATCCATAAAAATAATCATGTCATAGCTGCCTGGAGCAATATTCGAGCTGACAATGTGTGGCAAGCAGTGCTTTCACTATACTTCAGAAATGAGGGTGTATCTCTTCAGTAAAGACCTTCAGCCAACAGTCGGCTTAGCTCAAAAAAACTTGAAATGTTTCTTCCCTCCCTAAAAACAAGCCTCCTGACAGTGAGGGAGAGTAAGCCATTGTTATGGTGCAGGCAGCTGGAGGGAACAGTGTGGTGCAGAATGCAAATGTGAGAGCTGCTCCACCACCAAAAAAAACACAATTTCTCAGCTTCAGTTGTGAAGACAGGTCGTCTGTCTTCCTCCTCTGGGCCAAGACGATAACATCTGTTAGCACATATGGCACATCAGAAAAGAGTAGGTTTGTAAATCTAACAGAAACAATGACAACAAAGATGCTGAATGGTGGGCAAAAATCATATGCTGATTAGAACCAGGCCTATACATCTTGTGCACTGTCACCGTGCACATGCGTATGTATGTACGCATCTTCCGGAATGCAATCACTTCTACATTCCTTGTGTCCTGCCGTCCTTTGTGCATGTGTGTGTGTCTTCTCTGAAAGCTGCCTGCAACATATCAGATAGTAAGTACTATTGAATTAAAGATGTCTTTCCCTCCTGTTTGATGTGACAGTCACATGAAGAATTGATGTATGTGAATATACAAATTAAAGTGCGATTAGAATCTGGAGCTAGGTAGTCTAAAACTAATCTATGTGGAAACAGCCATGCCTTGCCTTCCAGAGAGTTGATTCAATCAGGACTGCTCCTTCTAGCCCTTTATATTAATTTGGTGGACAGGATACGTTATGAAGTACTGTCTGATAAATAGTAATGGCATCCACCCTCTTCTGCACTGGCATTCACACAGCCTAATGGCCACATGTTTTGAGAACAGCAGATGCTCACTTAACCTTCTTCCAATGGGTCACAGATTGACTGCAAAGTCCGTCACAGCCAAATATATCATGTTCAGCGATGTGCCTCAAGCCAACCACATTGTTTTACATCACTTATAAAAATACTTAGTATATTTATTGTAACTTCATTGTAAATATAAAAAGTATCTCATCATCTGAATCAAATCCACAGAAACACAAAAGCTGTCTGTTGAATGCAAAGAGAGTGCATTTGGGTCCATGCATGTCCCCAAGAATCAACAAAAGAAACAAAGAAACAAAAATCTTACCATGCTGACACACTTGCAAGTCTTAATGTCCATGAATGTTTTGCTTATTTTCTAGCTTCCCATTATTTCTGTTCTTGTTAAAACTGCTACCAACTGTAAATCCAATTGCCCTAAATTTGAATATACATTTAAAATTAGGGCATTTAGCAGATGCTTTTTTCCCAAAGCTAAGTACAATTGCACAAGAAAAAAAACACAACATATCACTATCGATAAAGAATGAAAAAATAGAAACAATTTTCGAGCCCTCATCTGAGCATATCATTGGGCATTGTACTTATTATGTGCATTATTGTTGTTTTCTAATATGATGTGAGGGATAATAACAAACATTAAGAAAGGTCAGTTTAAAGAAAACACTTTAGAATGACCATCTCCAGGAACCCTCTAGATTTTCAGAGTTAACATCATTATGAATTCCCTGTGACTACTATGTAGCCCCATTCAATACTGACTGCAAAATTATGTCTTCTAGTGTCAGTCTCTAGACCACAGAATCTAGATCACTGTACTATATATCCGCATAAACTATTGTGCATCCCCTTTCACTGTTTAACTAGATAATTGTTTTTTCTTTCCCATTCCATAATGTTATGAACAACAACATAAAGTTCATTTAAATAATGGATCATATTAGTGGTGCTACCAACAAACTACAACGCGATAATTTTTATTCTCTTTCACACAATGGGAGCCAGTGAATCTGACAGCAATCTGACAGCACAGAAAGCAAGAGCTTCTAATTGTGGCAAACCCTGTGTACTGGTGGGTTTAGAATTCCATAAACATAAACGGTGATAGGAAAATAAATGAGTGTGGTATTATCCTTCAGGCTCAGTTTGGATTACAGGAAGTTCAGCCTGATTTACCCCTGATTTCCCCCAACGTGGGAGGGGAGCCAGTGTGAGTGTGAGAGATGTATTAAAAGGAAGCAGAAGGTGGGGGGTAGCTACCCCAGCAAGATAATGTAGGTACTTTGTCATTTTCTAATCTTTAAAGGAGTCATCACCTGGTTTTTTACATATCCAGTCCCTCTTGGATCGCTTTGGATCAATTCTTAAAACGTATAAAAAAAAATAAATAAAAAAAAAATCAAACATAGAGCTTGTTCTGACCCTTTTTCATACCGCGACTTTCTCACGCGAGATTATGCGCGAGGTTTTGACCGGTCCGGATGTGCATTGTATTAATATGTAATGAGGCGCGCGTTGATTGGCCGCAGGAAGGACAGAGCCGGAATGGGGGGCGAGCCTGCATGCACACAGACTCCAAAACATAAACAGCCCCCTGTCATGGCGCACACACTAAATGACGAACCTTACGGAATTCAGGCATTTATGTACGAGCCGGAGGCAGAAACCGAACGGGAGAGTGAAGAGGCAGAGACGGTGGAAGAGACACGTTTACAGCAGTACGTCTCTGAATGGTAAATTATTTTTTTTTCCTTCTTACTTTTCACACTCGTGTTTTACATGTAAGACCTGAGTTTTAGTACTGGCGGTGACGATGTATGGCGTGAAAATGACAGAGAAATAAGCAGATTCTGCGTGCTCACTCAGAAAGTCTGGCTGAGGACGGCTGTGAGCCGATGCTTAATATGCAAGTAGCCTCCTGTGGTAACGTCATCACAGGAGCAGAGTCAAAATCTCGTGCTTTAGGAACGCGCACTATTGTGTGCTATTCCTGTTCAGAAAAAGAGCCAAAGCGAAAAAAATAAGCCACTTTCAAACTCCAGCTTTTCAGGCAAGTTTCAACAGAGGTCCAACACCAATATGCATGATTTAATGAGAGAAATTGCGATTTCCGGGTGATGACTCCTTTAAGTGTCAATATGTGTTTGTTTCAGATTAGATTATTTAGGAATACTTCAATCTGCAATCTGAGCCTGACATCATTCATACGTACTGATACTAGCATTATATAGTTTATTCTGTCTGTAGTTAAAAACACATACAGGGTTCTCCCCAGAAATTTTTAGTGTAGCGGCGCACCGTCTGTCCGTAGGGGGGGGAGGGGTGAGACACGGACAGACGGACAGACGGACAGACGGTCATCAACTCCGTCAGCCGGGGGACGGACGGACGCTCATCGGCGTCAGCCGGGAGCTCCTAGCCATCAACCGGGGGACAGACGGACGGACGCTCGACACCGTCACGCGCAGAGTATAGCGGCGCTGACCTAGTGGTATAGCGGTGCAGCGCCGCTGTTCCACCGTCTGGGGAGAACCCTGACATATGTGTGTTGCAAGGTTGCATTGATTTTAAATAATTTTTCTAGGTTTTAAAGCATTTCATTTGTATCCACTGAGCAGCTCTGACACGAGAAGCAGACATAGGTATAGAGGGTGTGTCTTTATTTTATCTGTCTTATGTAAATCTGTCTGGCAGATTATCCAGGCCGATATTCAACATTTTTCCGATTATCGATATCAGAGCTTCATGTTAATGATTATATATAAAATAAATTCAGTTTAGAAATGCACTAGTCTGGCTCTGAATCAGAATACTTTCTCTGTCAGTGGGCTCCACTCTGTGATCTCCACATCCACAACACTATCAGATGTTAAAAGTAATAGCTGATCATCACTGAATAATCTGATTTTGCAAAGTAACTAGTAGCTAATCAAATAAATGGAATAGGAAGAAGAATGATTTATCAAGTAGCAGAAAATTGATAAACTGAAGCCAAGCACCTCAAAAAAGTACACTACTTGAGCCTTATCAACTAACACTAACTTTGAAACTAGAATTTATATTTACTGTGAAAGTATATCAGGTCTTAATATCAGTTATTGGTTTCTTGCGTTATAATAAACTGTATCGGCCGACCCCTAGAGCACACAATGTCTCTGTTTTACTGCCTTTATGGAAGCTCAGGATATCAATTCACTGGTGTTGACAGCTTACTTTCTGCTACAATGTTAACCTGCTACAAATAACCATTGTAGGGTCAGCAATGTATTGACTTCAGGTCTTATGAAAGGGAAACAAAATACACATAAGGTTGATGAAAAATCAATTCTCCTTTTTCTCATAAACATCCTGTAAAGTGGTGCTTGGAGTTGCAAAGCTGAGCAGCATTTTTGTTTTACACTGCTTGTACAGCTGAATGGCTGCATAACAGTGCTAATGGCTACAACCAAAGAATAGATGAAAGAAAATAAAATAATAAATAATTTTATAATAATTTTATAATAACCCTCTTAAAAGAATTTTACTTATTGTCACCCACCAAATCTTTGTAATAGATCTTACTGTTGTCACTTTTACAAAAACATGAATAGCAATTATCATTATACATTCCATGTTATTTCCAAGACTGTAATAACTCAAAATGTTATTATGGAAGTCAATGGAGACATTGGAATAAAATAACTTTTAAAGAGTAGCTTTAACTTCAACTAAGCTTGCCAAAAAGCATTTTGAAATGTGTGGAGCTAAAACTGGATGTTATTTTTATCCTTTGAACATATTTGAGGATTTTTCATAATGGCACAGAGTGCTAAGAGATCTGTGGAGAGCACTGATACTACTAACTCCTTCATATATTAATGTTTAATCTCAACTCTGTGATGATGTACTATATGATTAAAACATCTTAAAATCAAAAACAACCAGAAAGAAGCATATGATCTGGCACACAGCCTCCATGTACCTAATGTACATGATATTCCATCAGGCTCACTTTATTAGATTACTTATCTAAACTGTGGCCTCCATATGCAAATATGTATAAAGTAAAAACTATTTATGGTTGCATAGTGAGATAGGGCACCGTCAGCTTATTTGGATAGCATATTCTGTTATTTCACACAGTGGCACTTGAGCTGAAACACATTGTAGGGCTCAATCAGTCGTAAGGCAAGTGTGTGAAGGTGACATACACACTTCATTAAGCCCACTGCAGTGAGTTCAGAGCTGTTGAACAAGAGATGGTAGAACTCAAAGAAGACTTATACATCTAAGCATCCTGATGGCTCACCAAGGGCCAAAACACACAATTTGAGTTTGGCTAAAGGGTCAGTTCACCCAAATTATACCACTAGCTGTACAGTTGCAGCCACCAATTTCCCAGTCAATTTCCAGCCTTACAGCCCCCAAGTGGGGGACATATATAGGGCCCTATGATTTCCGCGATCACGGAATCGCGGACGGAATCGCGGAATTGGCCGATTAAAACGGAATCTACTTTTTAACGCGGAATATCGCGGAATTTGACATAATTTCACTGAAATGTTGTTCTCGTGTGGAAGAGGAACGTTTGTCTGGGGGAAACTGCACGGGGGGAACCAAATCTGGGTGGCACAACAAGTCGCCGCCCCCCCCCTCCCCACAGACTGAGCTCCCCAGTCAAAGCTGTAATGTAAACAAAAATGTAAGCATGGCGAAGCGGCTGCCCACGGCTCCGTCTTCGTCGGCGAAAAAACTGAGAGACTTGACATTAACCCCTCAGTACAGAGCCGAGCAGTTCCCGAACGACTTTGATGTGTCAGGTGAACTGTTTTGCAAAGAAGCAGACCTGAGAAATCATAATTAAAGGTGTAACGTTAATGCGTTAGAGTTAGCCACCTGTCCGATTCATATTATCAGCATATCACCAGAGTGACTGTTAACTGCTGCTAACAGTAGCTGCTGTTAGCTAGCTAGCCCCGTTAGCCACAGCCCTCTTAGCTGACTCTGCCTGGGCTGGGAGGCTTTTCTGGATCTGCCTGAGAGCTGACCATGTTTTTATTCAATGAAACCCATAAAAACACAAAATATACTACTGTATGAAGACATGATGAAGTCAAAATGTTTTTGATGCACTTTACTGTACTGTACGGTACAGTATTGAGGAAATATGTTTGTCACCTCAATCAATTTAAGGTAATTTCTATTTAATTTGTGTACATTTAAGTCATTTACATTAAAAACACACTTTTTGGTAGTATAATAAGAGTAAATCGGGATTCACAAAAATTAAAACGGAAAAAAACAGAATTCCCAAAAATTCAAACGGAATTAGGGAAAAAATAAAACGGAATTTGGGAAAAAATAAAACAGATTTTATAGGGCCCTACATATACCACAAAAATTGTGCATTGTGATACAAAGCTGATTGAAAGTTCCTTTTTAAGTACTTAAGATTTTGAATGCAGGACTTTTACTTGTATGTATGTATACACTGTGTTATTCTTTTTTTATTACTCATATACAAAAACTTGTTTGGTGATACATCAATGTTGTAACCATATTTGGGGCCAGGGACTACTAATCATGCAGGTTTCAACTAGAACAACAACAATGAAATCCCAGTTTGTGCTCACTGGGACTGTTACACTCTGAAGTTATTGGGCATTAATAGATGTGAAGTTTGCAGATGTAGTGCCTAAATCTGTCCATGGAATTTTTTTGTGTTAGTTAAAACATGATTGATTTAGCTAAGCATTTTTGAGTTTATTTGTGTAGTATTCATTCAGTTTGGGAAATTCCGCAATTGCTAGAGCATTAAAGATAGACTACATATATCATCTTGTGATGCACCTGGACACATCATCAGTGATTGTACCTGGGGTGATTCAGGTTTCAACAAACATACAGCCTCATCCAGGGAACCCACGGCCTCTGCTGCTCTCCACTGCAGTCCTGTCCTGACTCTAAATTCTGCCTGAGCTACTTTTGGTCACAGGACTCTCTGTATTGCAGCACTTTCCTAGTACAGGTCCCCATGAACTCTTAATTTCGGCCACTAATAGGGAGCTTCAGCTTGCTGTTCTACTCATACAGGTTGATGCTGTTTAGGCTTTAAAGTACTCTAAGCCACTCCACCTGCTGACCCTCATCTCAAAGCCCTCAACTGTGGAGATAGGGAACCATGGACTAAGAGGGTCCAGAGTATCAAAGGAAAGATGCCATGTGGGTATATCCAGACCTTAAACTTGCCAGGGAGACCTGATTTGTCCACTGCCATTAGCCAGCCTTCTAGTTCTTGGTTGGTCACTCAGGCTGCAGTCAAATACCTTCCCCAGGTTTTCATTGGTTTTTCAGTGGCATGGGTGCTTCAAGTGTGAGGCTGAACTTGTTGATTGGCTTTACTTTCTAAAGCCCCAGGGATCTGTACTTCACCGGCTAAAAGCTTATTTGGACCCAGATGATCAGCTTTTCAAGGCCTAGAATCCACCTGCTCCCTGGGACAGATGTTGTTTTCACCATCAAGTCATCCATGGAGGCCAAAATAGGGGGGCTGTCTCTAACCGGACTTAGTGAGGGGCCCTCTGCACAGAACCTCAGCAGACTTCACTAGCATGTTCAGGGAGAACATCAAGAGGATCACTGAAATGGTACATCCAGTGATAATTCTCTTCTCAAGCTTGTGCTGCTCTGAGGTTGAAGACAAAGCAAAGTCTCTCAGACTGAAACTACTGTAGTAGTCCGAGGTGAGTGCCCAGACCTTGCCTGTAATATGGTGTTGATTCAGTGCCTCTTTGACCAGCTTGTGGATTCTGGACCCTGGTCCAGCTAGTCTGTCAGGCGCCTGGCAACAATGCTGAAAAATATCAAACTGGAGCCACTCTTTCTCCCTCTTAGCTTGGGGCCATTTGATCTTATGCTGTACTGTCTGCATGGGCCTGGGGCTTGCATCACCTAGAGGTTCTGGGCACACTGAGGTAACTCTGGGCCATGCTCTTCCTGTTTCTCACCAGCGGTTGTTCCTGAGCACTGTGACACGTACACCATCTGCCTGCATTTTTTTTTGACTGGGAGCATCTTCAGGCCATCAGTTCCTACAAACCTGGCGTAAAGTAACTCTGCAATCATCGTTGTACTTCTATTGCCATGTGCCTGTCTGTCCAGCTGGGATTCTCAGGCAGGGCAGTCTAGCAGCAATCTAACAGCACCATAAATGACATTCATATCACTACAAAAACTAAAAATATTTTCAGCTCTTGCGCTATAGTTTTTCCCAGTACCACTG
The DNA here is from genome assembly GCF_900880675.1 of Sparus aurata. Taxonomy (NCBI): domain Eukaryota; kingdom Metazoa; phylum Chordata; class Actinopteri; order Spariformes; family Sparidae; genus Sparus; species Sparus aurata. The sequence goes on along the minus strand of NC_044207.1, from coordinate 6,673,177 downwards.
CAGATAAAGTCAGCCACTCAGATGAGTGCCACACGTTTTTTCTTACTGTTAAATCATGAATGTCCCATTTTTTTAATGCAGTTCTGTTGAATAACAAAAAGCTGAAGCACAATACTCTAATGATATGGTAGTCTAATTATCATTAAATGATTGATGATGTGAAGCACACGCCCCCCATAGACATCAAATACTGTGGGCCTGTGATACACCAGTACCCACTTCAGCTCCCATAAATACTGCTCCTGCTGGTGACCAGATTAACCAATGCAACAGGTTTCCAAACATGGCACTTAGGGGCATTTAAAGTTGCCCCCACATTCCCTACATCATCACAGAGAATCTCATTCCTGTCAAGAAATCATCCAGGTCACAACAGGGACCTGCCACACATCATCATGGGCCCTGCCACAGAGGAACAGAAAAGGGGGCATCTGTATGAAGCCATGCAGGAAGTGCGGACTATACACAGAAGTCACAATGATGTAGGGCCACTACTAGCAGTTAATTTACATTATCGGTTTATGTACTAGTTATAGTCACAAAGAACTGATTGACCAGTAGCTTGGGCCCGATTACAATAAGATGGCACAATCCCACTTAATAGTTGGTGTGCTCTCTGCCACTTACACAGTGAACGTGAAAATGACAAGGGGTAGTCACCCATATGGACATTTTGGACAAAATGGCAAGTTTTAGAGGAAGACAACACAACTGTAATTTGCAATACATACAATGCTTTTGCAGGGTTCCGAGTGTTTCACTCCAAAAGTTGTCATCACCACAAAAGTATATTAAGGGAGTATGAAGCAGCAGCAGCTAGCTTTTAAACACTAAAAAAGAGGAGTGCTCCACCACCTTCATGAGTGCCTAATCAAAAGGCATTTGAAAACTGCAGTAAGTTTTCTGAAGACAATCCAAAGGCCAAAGCAATTGCCGAAAAAATCACAGAAATTATTGCACTTAATAAACATCCCTTTCCCATGGTCTGACTGATTGACCCAAGAGTAGGGGCCAAGCTGTGCCCACTTCCAAGCTGCTATTATGTCAAATGACTGCTGCTCAAACAAGTGTGAGTTGCAAGTCAATGCTCAATTTATATCTTTGCAGGAAACCTGATAGAAAATCAGCTCTCAGCTGTTCAGCTCTCAATACCGTTCACATTTGAACCGATTTTGATCCCTGTAACTGGAATTCAATAACGGTACCAAGTGGTACCAATTGTCACATCATATGTCAGTCAGTCTTTCTATGTTATATTTCAGTAGCTTCTTGCTATATTACACACAAATCTGGTAAATAAAATACTTTTTGAAGTACTGCTACATTTAGTTGTTCCTTCTGCATTAATAAAATAATGAATAAAATAGGATGTTAGGCCAAAATAAATAGAGCCCTGAAAACCCAGCACACAGCAAAAATGTGAGCCTTTTAGCATTTTTCATGTCCTTCAAATTATTCACCTGTCCCTTTTAAACAGGAAAATAAAATGTACAACAGAATGAATAAAATATATACTTTACAAAGTAAACTGCAGCATTAAGCTATTCCTGGTCAAATAAAATAGAAAATATTAAGATTAAGATTAAGATGTTGTGTGACTTGGAGCGATGAGCAGAATGTTTTTCCTGGTTAGCGGACATGGCTGAGGACCCCTCTCTCTCAAGACAGGATTCTCAAACCACACCACCAGCACATCTGGGACCCTCGCAAGTTAAAATGAACGCCAGTTAACCTGTCACACTGGTCGAGGCCATCAAGCTGACTGGAGCTGGTTTACAACATTACAGAGACAGAGGCCTGGGATCAGGAATCGTTTGCTTTTGTCTGGCTCTCAGATTTGACCAATCATGCTCTTGGCTGAGGTTAGGACCTCCTACCTCCTCATTAACATATGGACACAGAAACACAGAAATAAATAAATGTAGGTGAACAGAAATACAGAAATAAATAAATGTAGGGGAACAGAAATGTAGAAATAAATAAAAAAGCATTTATTCTTTTATTTATACTTTTATTTATTCATTTATACATTTATTTCAGCATTTATTTATCTATTCATTTATGTATGCATTTATTTATTTATACATTTATTTATTTATTTATGCATTTATTTATGTATTTATTTATTTATTTATGCATTTATTTATTTATTTATACTTATGTCAGGTTTAGTCCTCCATAGGTCAGTGTTGAAGCTACACAGTAATGGATTGGGTTAGCTAACAATGAAAACTCTGCAGTAGTAATCTAGTTTCCAAAGCATATGAAATACTGAACATGTCTGTAAATATAAGCCCACATGTCGTTTTATGTGAAGTATGTGAATTAAAACGGACTACTTCCCGTTAGCATCAACCTAGCGGGCAAAGCATTTGATATATTATCAATTTGGGATCAAATAATGTCTATTGTAACATATCCACATAGACACATACTATTGATTTACCACTAAAAAAATTCTGTTTTAGTAGCTAAACAGCATGTTGGTGAGTAAATTCAGACACAGCCAGTGGCTGACTTTCGAGAGGGTGTCTCACTCTGTCTTTCTTTGTATAACATTACAGTAAAAGATCTCTCAGGTACCGAAATTTGGCACCAAATCATTTTATGTGTTACGGCGATAGTGAAGTGACAGGTCTCATTTGACAAATTATGTAAAAAGATTTCTATACAAAGCGTAAAATGCCCAATATGAGGCAATTATTTTCCAAAGATTTTTTCCATGTGTTTTACTAGTAAACGTCATTTTGAAGAGTCGAAACTGTTCTTTTTTTTGTGGATAACAGTGATTATTTAGATTTTTTTCAAAATACAAAACTGTAAACAGAAGGTTACCGTTTTTTTATCGATTATTGGTTGCATGAGGCAGGTAGTTATCAGTCCTCTTTATTGGTTGAAAAAATAACCATCCCTGGTATCCCTGCTAGTAACAATTTCACAGAGCCCAAAGTGTCATCTTCAAATTGTTCCTTTTGTCCAATTATCAGTCAAACACCAAAAGAATCTCATTTAATACCTGGTAAAAAAAAAAAAAAAAAAAAAAAGTAATCAGTAATGTAATATTTTTGTTATTGTAAAGATTTTCTACTATGTCAATAAAATTACATTACGTTTTTTAAATTTAAAATGTTACATTCAATGTGAATACTGTAATAAAAATGTTTTGATTAGATTTTTTTAAAATTTTTAATTAGATGAGATTATTGACAACTGTAAAAGACACATTTTTTTCAGTAGTTACATAGATATGTGTTGTTTTATTTTATAATTATAAATGACAAAGAAAAGCAGAAAATCCTTAGGCCTACATGAAATAAGTAAATATTTGACATTTTTTTTACATTTATATTTTTACAAAATAGTTGGTATTTAATTTTCTTATTTTACCATCTACTAACCAATCAAACGTTGAAGATCTAATATTGGAGCTTCTTCATAGAAATGAACCATTGATTTCAGTACTTCCTCCAGTGCAAAGACAGAGTTTAGAGAGTATTTACACTTGATCAGTGACTGCATTTATTCATGTTTTTTTCTACTCTGTCTGCACTGTTTCTCTGCTGTCTATTATTATAGCGTCATTTCTTTGGATGAGGCCACAAGGTAAACAACTACTACTACACTGATGTTTTCACACTGCCTGTTGTGGTCAGAGGGAAAGGGGAAAAAAGAGTGAGTGAGTATAAAATTCCGGCCACGAACAAGTGTAGCAGGACTTGGCTAGTGTCAGGGGCACATTACCCATTGCGAAGGGAAAGAAGCCTAGTCTTGGTCAGCCAACGAAGGCCTGGGTAGAACAAATCAAAAGACAAAGACACATGGGAGATGTGCAAAAAAATGTTGGAAGGGCCGGCTGCTTTGCTGAGAATGAAATAGAAATGTGTCCACGTCCTCCATAGAGCTCTAAAGTCTTTCAAGCCTCTGACAGCGAGGGAAATAGATCACTCCTTTAACTTTTACCAACAGTTCACAGTATGCCGGACAAATAAGTTATTCTTTAGCTCTCTGGCCTCTTTTCAGGCCCTACTAATATAGCATGATTAAATGTGCTGCTTCTATAGTGTATTTTTAGGATACTGTAATTCACTTTTCTCAATGGTCAGCACAATCTTATAGTACAAAATTGTGTGTGCAGTGCAATATACCTGTTAAGACGTTGGTGGAATGGTCTATTACAAAGTGCAAGAGGCCTCATTTTTACCTCTCAACAGCTGCGTATTGCTTTGGTTTGGCATTCTTGCTCATGGACACAACGGCAGTAAAGAAGTTGTTTTTCGGCATTTGGATGCTGAGAATGACTGTATCTTAAAGTTAATTACATTAACGCAGCACAAACAAAGCCAAGCTTCATCAGCAGCAGCTCCTGGGCAAAGACTCACTGACAATTACTGCCACTTATCTAATAGATCGCTTGGCTCATCTCTCGCCTGATTGTCTGTCTTTCAGCCTCATCGCGGTTTAAATTTTTTCGCTCTTTACTGGTGGGCCTACCTTGCATTGACCTCGTCGTTCTTCCACCATCTTTGCTTGTCCTTAGTCTCCTCATTCTCCTTCTCTGTCACCTTCTCTACTCTCTCACGTCAGCTGTCTCTCGCTACCTTGCTCGTTGTCTCTTGCTTCCCTCACCTGTCACCCTCGAGGGGTTTTATCATCAGCTTACTGTCACACCCTATTTAGGGAATGCCTGAAAACTCACACACTCGCATACACACATGTACAGCCACACTCGCTCCCTGCAGGTTGGTGATCTTACACTTTCAGCTACTTTAGCTTCTTTTTTTTTCTGTGTACCAAAAAACTTGAAAAAGATTCTCAACAAGACGGAGCCTTCCCAAATGCAGACTGCTGTGCCCTGTTTGCATATGTTACATTGCTATGCCTATATCCTTGATATATTATGTGATAAATATATCTGTGAGAACACAGACACTTGGGTTGCCACTATCACACAAGTGAAGATGAGTGGCAGACAGATGTGATGCTGGTGCTGAGACAACAGAGGCAGGCAGCTCTGCAACTGATAAGCACAGGGACTGACAGACAGAAGTAATGGGGATAACAGGGGAGCTCAGAGAAGGACAGCAGGAAAAGGTAAACATAAAGTAAAAAGTAAACATTTTGTAGCTGTGATTTGAGTTTTCCACTTGCCGCAGTCTTGGCAGTTGCCGGAGACCAAAAACAAATTTGCTCAAAGTCAAGGAAGCAGCGCCATCGCCACCACGGCCTATGATAGGCTGGGACAATCAAGCATAAACACCCTAGAAATCACTAGTTTTAAAGTGAGATTTCCTGTATGTTACTGTTATGGCCACAAGGGAAGTTAAAATGTAATTTTACATAGAATATTCCAAGAATTTTGTCGGATAAGTTGCATCAAAGACGATTGGATTCAAACGTAAAGCAGATAACAACAAACATGTTTCCTGGTGAGCTACAGTGTGTTTTTTTGTTTTACATCTGTGTTTATAGTTCTTGTGAAATATTGTTTAGATTATATGATTGTTTGAAATGAATCATTAAAAATCATAATCAGCAATTCATGCGACCTTACATGTAAGAGCAGAGCAGTTTGGGTACCCCCCGTCTTAATTGCTTAGTCTATACCAGACGAAAAAATGTTCCTCATAGCATATCAGGGGATGAATAGGCAGTGTAGTGACAGATTCTTGCTTTATGTGTTATCAGCAAAGCCAGGTTTAGACAGTTTGATCGGAGTTTAGAGAGTGTGCATGGCGGCTCTCGCGCTTGAGATCTGTCTGTGCTCTTTGTGTTTGTGACGCATGCTGACAAAATGATGGACAAAATTCTCTAGTTGATTCAACAGCCCTGCAGCTGCCAGATGATTGCGGGGGCTGTGAGACCTGTTGGGATGTCCACTGAATAAGAACAAAGACATGCACTGTAATACTATTGATGTGTTTGGCCTCTGTCACTTCCCAAGATACGCAGAGGATGGACGTGGACATACTTTTACTGATTGCATCTCTTTTATCTTCCACCACTGCACAAGGAATTGCTGATAAAAAAATACCAGAAAATGAATACAGTGCAATGACAGCCACTGCTGTAAATGTGTCACTTGAATGTAATAGATCATGCGTCTTGTAACCTCCCAAACCCAGTTAATATTAAAACCAAATACTTTAATTACAAATATCATCACGGACAAAGCATAGTCAAAAATCATCGACCATATCATGAGGTCCTCAAATTTTATGCCTCAGCTTTTTGTTTTTCAACAGTACTGCAGGGAAGAGCAAGTATGGCCGGGGTATTAATTATTTAACAACAACGGGACCAACTATTATAGTACAAGAACTGAAAAAGGAAAAAGCTGTTTTCTTATTTGTTATTGTAGTTATAAAAACGTAATTTCTCATGCTGTTGAATAAATGTTAGACCAGGCCATCAGGTGCTTGCGGGAAATCCGAGAGAAAACTTTGTTTTGCCAGAGTGAAAATATAGTTTTTGTCATTAAACACATATTAAAGCAGAATAGTTCCAAGGTAAAAACACGCTGTGGATTTTGGAGGTGACTACATCGATATTTTTGGAATTATTTAAGACTTTAGTTATAACAACCTCAAGCTAGCTAAGCATTTCTGTCTGTGCAGTATTTAGTCGGTTTGGGAAATCCCATGATCTCTGGAGCATTCGAGGCAGACTCAACAGGGACTAGGTATCATCATCACTTCACAATGAATCGCTCTAATGTGCCTTCCACATTTGCATAAATACGGAAACAATGTGCATATGTTTTTTGTCTTTGTTTTGTTTTAGATAGGATTGCTTATAACTCGTGTAATCTGAACATTTCTAAAAAAATTCAGAGCAATTGAAAAGTGCAAAAGTCAAAATATATTGAAGACAGATTGATGAAGTTATTTCTAAAATCCAGAACATATTTTTAGCTATGAAATATTCTGAATTCATATCTGTTGGTGTTTAGTCTTTCAAAAATAACATTTTCAGTGTGGCAAACAACTTTTGCTCTCGGATTTCCACACACACCTGACAACGCGGTATAGCAGTGATCTAACAGCATGATACATTAACTACAATAACAAACAATAAAAGATCCTACACTATAGTAGTTTGTCCTGGTACCACTGCAGACACTGTCAGCACAGTCAGCTGCTCAGACAAGTGCTGCACACGCAGTTTTCTTCTTCCTGTTAAATCATTAAATCCCCATCCATATCACTTTCACTTTTATTCAGTACTGTTGAAAAACAAAAAGCTGAAGCATAATATTGATAATTCTAGTCACCGACTCTTCCAGGTCCGAGCACGGACCCATAACAGACCGATTAGGGCCCCATCACAGAGGAACGGGAAGTTTTACGAAGGCTTCATCGGTATATGTTATTGTCAGTTCCAAATTATGAGCTGACAACAATCGCTTACTATTCAGAATAAGAGAAGCTTACACAATGTTGTCCATTCATGTTTAAAGATCTCACTTTATGGTGTGTCTTCCATATACAAGCAACATACTCTTCTGAACGCCAGCAAAATCTTTCATGACCCCATATACATCTTGTGTGAAGAAACATCGCAATGCACCATCAAAGGAGTTGAAGAAGAGTAACTCTAGCAAGTAAATATGAATGTAAACAATGCAGAATTCAGACATCAAAATCATCACGGAAGGAAAACCTTTACCCATTTGGTAAATGTAGTGCAACACACTGCATGTCAACCTATCTTTTGTTGATAGAGGTGGGTAAAAATATTGATTCATCAATGCATTGTAATATACTTTTTCCCAATTCAATATCGTTTCAGAAAATCCTCTGAATCGATTCAGGCAAGCAACGGCCCCGACCACCCGCTGTCCCTAGATGGACGCGCCTCGCCCGCATCCCCGCCCGCATCCTCGCCCACGACCTCGGTCGAGGGTCGGAGGGTGATGAGCCACGGAAACACCGTTGGAGCTGCAGAGGCAGGTAGCCGATGTCTGACGCACCAAAGTTCCTGAGACTGTAAACTCCCAGCGCAGCCGGTCTCACCCTGGCTGCTGCACTGTGCGCCCGCAGGTAGCACTCTCCTCCGGGGAGAGAGGGGGGTTCAGTGTCAACATTTTACCCCCTCGCGTCTAGCCGGAGGGCGGAGGGACCGCGGTCATGTCTATGTTCATGTCAGACAAAAATGTACCATGCAGTCCCAGAAACAATGGCACTTTCTCAGCTTAACTGTGGTTGAACAATTTTATAACTAAACACATTGTGTGCCTTTGTCTACATCTAATTCGAACTAGAACTTCCTAGAGGAAAGATTTATTATTTAAGATTACTTTTTTGAATTTAAAAACGATCAACAGGTACTCTAATGAATTATTTGTTTATTATTACTTATTACTGAATCGACACGAAGCATTTAAATCAATACTGAATCGAATTGATATTGAATCGAATTGCGAACTAAAGAATCAAAGAATCGAATTGAATCTTGAGGTTCTTAACAATACCCAATAGTTGTTGATATCATAAAAGCTCCACAGGGCAGATTTAATTTCAATATATTATCACTGCCACCATGTTCTTGACAAAGATAGGGTAAAGTTATTGTTATCTTTAGATTGCTTATGACAACTAGTACAATCTATGTACACCTGCATCAGCCAATACCACTCTGCTAAATAGTTTGAAATCACAGACTTTTGTTTTTATCTATTGCTTTTAAGGGGAGTCAAGTTAATATGGTAGTTCTTTTTGGCTGGCAGTTGCTTTTTGAAGCAATGCATTAATATATATTTACATGAAATATTACAGAACTTCACTGCAAAAGTGGTTAAAAATGTAGCTCTCGGCAGTACTTCACCTGTACTTCAGCAGGGCCTTGTTAAACTTTTGCCCCGCCTTATGCCCAAACCCCTGTGTCACTGTCCATTTTATAATAAATAGGCTCTATTTTTACAACCTCCATAGTTTATAGGTGATAAGCTCCCCCAAGGGAGCAATCCCTGACAAATTGAAAATTCATGACCATGTAAATATTTCACTAACATGGCACGGCTGGCATGCACGGCATATTCACAGCCGTCTGGTACAGCCCTACTAGCAGCCTCAGGCTGGTCCTGACATTGTGTAAAAAATAAATTCCCTATTAATCCACTTGGTTTAAACTTCCAGATGCTACAGCCGACTTTGACACGCCTGACCAGGTGACTTTATGAGACATCTCACTGGAAATGTAGCAGTGCTGTAAAAGTGAGGGAGAAATGTGAGACTTTCCCCTGCTGCACATATCTTATGTTTGCTCTGCTGCTTGCAAAAGCTGAAGAACATTGAAACAGGGACAAAGAGACACCCTGTTAAAAGTATATAGAACATATCAAAGTGGGAAGACGAACGGAGAAAGAGATGAATTCACCTCTTTGGTTTTGTCTCAGTCACTAAAATAAAGCAGAGCCCTCCAAGAATATTTCAAATCTCTGTTGCCAACTTTCCCATCGTCTTATACGAGGCGATACATTCACTATTCAACATTAAGGGCCTAATGTTAACGATAATGTCTTAACTGCAAGCTATTCATTGATTTGACATCACTGTATTAATAAAGTCTCCAAATATCTGGTTATTAAAAACAACATGTCAGGAACTTAAGCGTATTTTACTATTTGACCAATCAGCTAAAGCCTTTGATCAAGAGCAAGTTCTTAATCTTATTATCTGGGTGCGCAAGGGAGGCAGCTCTTTTATCAGAACATTCCTCATGCATGGCTGATAATGTGGTAATTTATTAAAGCTGAATGTGTATGATAATGTGATGCCTGTCATAATCTGTGTCATTTAGTTGACAATTAGGCGGCAGTCCTAATCAATGCTACTATGAAAGATGATAATGTACCAGGCCTCAGGGACGTGGGCCATTTTGTCAAATTAGTTGCTGGCAGTGGCAGAATGCAGGGAAAGTATGCCACAAGGCTCTATCAGAAACTGAAGTAAGTGAAATCTAAATTAGAATTTATCCTCATTATAATCAATCTTTGCTTGTGTGTTTTTTTCAACATAATCTATTTGGTTTCGGGTGTGTGTGGAAAACCGATGCCTTTTGCAATATATTCTAAAAACCACAACTGCAAATGTAAAGTTATCCCACCAAAAACTCTTTCAGATAAATCAGGCATCTCAGTTTCTACTCTTCCACTTCACTCATACAACATGCCAGGCTTGACATATCAAGGCCACAGAAAAAAAGGAACCGTTGCAAATTTCCAGTGAACATATTTTTTAAAAAACTTTTTTAACTGTTTTTGGAGCCGAAAGGAGAAAGTCTGTGCCCTATTTTGAGTTCTGACTGATTGATCTTAAGCAACTATATTTCCCTAGGTTCAGACTGCGAGACTGACAGAAGAAGGTCAGGAGATGCCAAAGGGAGACTGAGATGTGCCAGTAGGTAGCAATAAATCAAGCAAGTAAACTACACATAAAAATAGAACTGGAAAATGTCAGATTACTTACTGGGGCTATAATTTATGACTAAGAAAACTCAGATGATCAACATTGTCAAATTATCACTGACTAAGTGTAATTAGCTGAGCCAGCTAAAGACATAAACCATATAAACAGATATAAAAAAAAAAGAATACAAATTCGCCGGTGGTTTCCTCATTTTTCTGCCTTGATGTAACAAATGAAAAAATAAAGAGAGACATACATTTTACAACCCTGCTCCGCACAGTTTTTCATCTGCCTTTGCCTGAACATCACAAACTGCCCAAGTCTGAAGTTCCAAAGTCGATGCTGGTGTAAAGCACTTAGTTGTATTAATAAGTAGGCAGGTTTTGTGACTTACTGATCTAAAGTATTCCGGTTTTAAACTGTCTCAACACCAGAGTGCTCTCCCTCCAGTGAATGCCCGTAAATTCACTCTTGTTTTACCTCGTATTCTATCACTTTCTATCTCCCCCTCCCTGCTTCCTCGTTGATTTGTCCCGTAATGCTGCCTTCATTTCCAGTGACAGTCCAAATAACAGTGACAGCAAGGGTGACAGGGATCCAATCTATGCGCGGATGGTGTCATTGTTTTACAGCCAATCAATATTTACTTCTGAAAAACCTCAGAGGTTAAAGTGAAAAAGTTATCTGTTGCCAGTTTAAAGTTGTTGTTGTTGCCAATGACAGGCTGAGATTGTAACTGACAACATGATCCTCATCTCATCTATAGGGCACCAAAATATCTAGAGCTGGCCCTGGTACTTTGGATCAAGTCTAAAAATGTACATGAATCAAAAGGATCCTGTTTACAATTGGAGGCATTCTGTCAATGACTGTTTTCTATGGGGAAAATAAGCACCATGAAAATCATTATTTTATAACTGGTGCATTATCCAGCTCTCTTAATGATTCCAAGGGATATGTAAAGGATTAGTACTGTGCCAAGACCAAAAAATAAATATACTGTCAAAAATTAAACAACAAAATAAAATGAAATGGTTAAAAATAAATCACTTAAAACAGGAGGGGAGTATAAAGCTGTACAATTATTTTTTTACACTCTTTTTTATTGATCAGATGAAAATATCAAATGCAAACATTTTATATTTTGGATTATAAGATAACTTTTCTAATATTTTGTCAGTTTATGGGCCTAATTAAATGTCCCATATTGGCGTAAAATTTCATCAACTCTGATGGAATTTTGATTAGCAACCTGATGCATTCTACTAACATTTTTCATAATAAATCAAGCATGTGAAGTCTCTTATGGAGAAAAATTGATTGCATTGTGAATTTGATTTAATTCTATTTATTTGTATCTGTTTTTGGTGACTGATCAAACATTCACTCAAAACCAAAACCATCCCAACATATCAGCAGAATCAAAAGTGGCTGTACAGAGTTCTATCAAACCTGAAACTAACCAGCCCTCTAAAAAAATGACTGCCCGAATGTCATGTTGCCTTTGAACCGTTGTCCTTCTTGTGAGTAACACCTCTCCCCGAGGTTGAGAAACTGACAGATCGAGGCCAGCCTGTGATGACAGTAGCAAATTAAGATGTATTGCTTTTACCGGGGTGATGAAATCAGGACATCAGAGGGGGAAACGGAGAAACCAGTCTGCTGCTCTCACCACAAGAACTTACCCACATGCTCACTTTAACTGAAGCTAATTTGAGAATCTCTAGGGAGAATGCTTTTCTTTTTTTATCCGTGTGAATTTCCCCGGTCTTGTGTGTGCCATAACAAGACTCAATCTTTCATATTATTTGCCATAAGAACTCTCGAAGGTGGGCTGTTCATGGGGCGCCATAAATTACACCATCCTGATCTTAAAACAAGGATGAAAAATATTTCTAGCCAGGGTCTGACTGTTTGTCCAGCTTCTAAACCGCTCCCACTGGTCTCTGTGAGCCTGCATACAGATTACAGTTTCTCTCTGCCTTGATCTGCCCCGGCCTGACAGCCTAATAAAACACATGTGGGCAGCAGTACCGCTTTTTAAAAACTGTTTCAACAAGCTGCATGGGAGCCGGCAAAAATGGATATGTATTTGAGTGTGCCTTTCTGTTTTTGGCATTTGCTGATTTATTTGTTTGCTTTTATTCCCCCCCCCCCCCCCCCAACAAAAAGCTGTTCTTTGGAATAGAATCAATCTTTTTCCACTTTCATCTCCACAGAAATGCTAAGAATCTATTGTAACCGTGTATTACTAGCGCTGCTAATCAAACTTTAATGAGTTTTGATATGTACATGCCACTGGGATTAACTGTCACATACTGAAATCTGGCATTGTTCCCACAATTTTGTCAATTTTAGACTATTTTAAGTTCTCGTGCGGCTGCTTGCGCTTAGGCAACTCTTAACATTTCAGAAGTCTGGCTGTTTTCGTTGAGTGGTAGGGTGAATGTAAGGTAAAAAATTGTTTTGTGGTCAGCACTCAATCTTATCAGGTTTCACATGAGTACCACTGTAAAAAGAATTGGAGTGTAGGAGTATAGGAGTTCTTATTCAGTAAGATATAGACCTAGATATCACTGGGTTGAGCAGTAATACAGTAATACCATTATTGTACCATCCGAAGGGTATTAAAAAGCAACTATGTCCCTTTCATCACCATCATGAATTCACCCGAGAAAACAGCCCACTCTCTGCAGATGTTGCAGTACCGCCTGACTAGCCGACTGCTACCCTTCTTGGGTTATGCTTCTTCTTCGTAGCTGCCTTTCACTGCCATAGTTTCTCTGGGCTAGAGAGAGCGGACAGGCTAGATGTCCATTATCCCTAGCCTGGAGATAGCCACTTGAATCGGTGTGTTTAATGTGGGAAAGTACGGCTGGCAGTCCGCTCACCACCACCAGCAACACAGACACACCAGCACACATGTTAAAATGCCCACTATGGTGTAGACTTGAATATGGTGAACACAAGTGCATCCCCAAAACAACTGCTGCACTGACCAAATGACAAGGGGAGAACCAGCAAATGACATAATTTAATAGAAGTGTCTCCACCCAGCCTCAACTGCCTCAACATGGAATGGGCTGGCGGGCTGTAGTAAGACACGGCCACTCACTCCTTCATGCTGCCTCCTGCAGCTGCAAGTTGTCCCCTCCAGCCCCTCACCACCACCACACACACATAAAGACATAATACACCGGGTTTGTCGGCACAAAACGCAGCTGCAGATGCTGCAACTTCATCAAATCCACCCGGTTTTCTTGCCATTAAACAGGTTGGAAGTTGGCCCGTGGTCTAAATGTTCACTGGCTTTACACTAACAAATGTTGAAGCGCACTTACAAACTGCTGTCACTGACTGGGTAGTTTTCTCTCCTGTTACTCCACCCTAACCCCAGCAAAATTTCACTTCAATAGCCAGGTCATAGCAGTCACTATGCATATTTACAACACAATCAGGGGCGGAGTGTCAATGGGGACGATCGGGAGTTTTCCCGCCCGGCCGGCAAATACATTTTGCGAATACCAGCCCACAGATTATTCTGCCGTGAGACGTACGTGGCCGGCCCTTGGGCTCATCGAAATTATTGATGTTTTTTAATTCTCCGGGGAAAATCTCTGACATCTACTATATTGGAATGGAGTGGAAGTCCAACCATTATACCACTTGCTCACTCTCTATATCTCAGTCTTGGTTACCCTGCACACTATCTTAAGCTTACCTTGACTCTCTTTAGCCTATCTTAATTTAATACCTCATATTCAGGCGTTACAGAGCTTTCATGGTCACAAATAAAAAAAAAAACGACCTGCAATTTAACTTGTTTGTTTGCTCTTAAATTAACGTAGAATGGAGCAAAGCCTCCTGGGAATGGGAAATGTGTTTATCCAATAAACCGATTGCAGGTCTAGTCTATTTACAGAAATGTAGGGGGATAAATGAGCGGCCCCTCCTCCAATGGCATGACCCTACAAGATAATGACATACGTCAGACAGAGAGAAAGTGAGCAAGTTTGAGGAAAAGTAGAGGATTTTTGACAGTCGCAGGATTTGCATGGTTACTTGTTGTTTTACACATGGAAGGCAAGAAGAGAAACGAGAAGAAGAAGCGGATGTTGGAGAGGGATGCATTGAAGTGCTCGAAAATTACGGATTTATTTATTTTTATTTTTCATTTAATGGTCCAGGCCGGTGGTGGGTCAGAATTTTCCCGGTGGATTTTGGTGCCCCACTCCACTACAGAACACAATCTGTAGAATAGTTTTATCAAACTAAATGTCGAGATATGGCTTTGAATCAACAACACTACTGACAGAGATTTGTTTCTCAGCTGAACAAAAAAATGGGTTGGGGGTTTAGTAATCTTTAAAATGAATATAAAAACCTATTCAAAATTTGAATTTGACATAGGATTGAATATTACAGTTGACATGCACTGCAGTAGCGCAAACACCTTTAAGCGGTATAGCAGCGATTTTGTGGCCCCCTCAAAGCCCTACGTTGTGGTCTTCAATCAGCTAGTGGTTATGCCATACTATATAGTGCAATTTGAGGAAGGTTTAACAGTATCAAAAACTGGATACCCCCTGTCCCTTGTGTTGACAAGATACCTGGATTCTCTCCTCAGAAAGGCTACCATGAGTTGAGAAATCAAGCAGGTCATTAGGACTCATATTTGTGTTTATTGTTAGGCAGTGACCTCTAGCAGGAGTAGTAGAGAAAGTGAGCGAAAGCAGTATAAAGAGCGACAACTCCTTATATGATTAAACAGGGACAGGAGTTTCATTTAGGAGACTGCTGTTCGTGTTCCAGTGTGAAACGGGACGTCGGTTGAATTGACTAAACCACTACAGTAACGGAAAGCCCTGCTGCTGTAATAACATTAACACAGACTGGGAAACCAACACTGCATTTGACAATGAATAATGATTTAAAGAAAAAAAAAATGAATGGAGATTTGGAAAGAGCGTGAGAATCTGCCATAAATTGTCACTGGGCTGAACGATATTTTGTTAATTAGTGTTTGGTACCTTAACATTATCTCATAAAAAGACACCAGCAGTGTATGGAGCTAAAGGTGCCACCTCAGATGTCTGTCCCTCCTTCCTCCCCATCTTCCGCTGCTTCTTTAGAACATCTGTCTAAGCACCCGATCATGTTGCCATGGAAACCATTCAATAGCAGCTGTATGCCATTCTCTCTCTGGCCATAGCTTCTTGCATTCTCTCTCAGCAATTTCCTCCTGCCCTTGCCTTGCACAAACACCAAAACAATCCTTGATCTCTCAGCTTGATGTTAATTGCAGATTTATCCTCCCCGGCTGCAGCACAGGGGCAATAAAAGAAGTCAGGTTTCTGTTGTGATGAATTAAGGCGCATTCACAGTAAGCATATTGGCTTGTAGAGTTTTGGTAGGTTTTGGAAAAGATAAACAGCTATCGCAAAGCACAAAGGGGACAGAGTCCAGAAATGTAAATAATGTAGAGGAAGAAATAAAACTCAGGGTTAGTGTCAATTATGACAAACCGATTACATCATATTATCCCTTTTTAAGGAGTATCCACAGGTGAACACTAATCAGAAAAACAAAACCGAAAACAGAAATAAATAAACAGAAATAAACACAAAAAAGTCGAATTGAAATCCAGACATAGTGTAGGTTTAATTAGTTCACCTGCCTTGCTCCTCATGGATAGACAGATCCCCTCGTATATGATCATTAACTTCTACCTTAACAAATAAACAGTCCTTGGCCTCAGACCTAAGGCTGCACTCAGCAACACTGAATGTGCAAGAGAGAACAATTGATTTGATTTCCCATCAAATGTTAAGGCTGGGGTTGGTGAGAATGTAAAAACCAGCAAGAGCAAGCTCAATTTCCAACCAGTATCCAACCCAAAAAATACCAACCTTCCACCCAGGCCTCCCTCCAAACACCAACTGTCCCCTTACTCTTGCTAGTCAGCTGGGAAATGTGTTAGAAGCTAACTTAATACGTTCAATGTTCAGCTAGCTTAACACGATCTCTCTTCGCATTACCGCACAAATACATTCATAAATAAACTATGTTAAGTGCTACAATTACATAAACATGTGTAAAATAGCAGCCACGATGTATCTCAGTCTGTAAGGGCTAGCTGTTGCAACAGTTAGTCTTACTGCTGAGTGTGAAGTGTGAAGGGTTTGTGCTCCTGGGTTACCTGCTGAACTGTGTTTGTATTGGGGCATTCTGGCTGCACTTTCTCTGCCATTCTTGTGTGATTAACTTGCTAGTGGCTTTAGCAGTATCTGCCTAGTCTTGTGGAGTTTCCCTCATAGGTCTTTTGATTTATTGATTGTTGTCAGGATGTTAAGAGATTTTCTACAAATACAACAAACAATGCTTCCAGAATAACTTACCGACTCTTGCTTTAACAGACTTGAATTTACTTTAAAGGAAAGTTTCACAATATCAGTTGAATTTCTGGATAAGGATACACACTGTGAATTGCAAAGAGGAAGTCCTGAGGGACTTTATGGATGCAGAGAGGGAAGAAAAACTCTTTCACAGATTTGTGTATTCCACCACAGCAATGTATCCATAGGAGGCTATCATCTTTATCCATATGTCTGTGAGGACTTGCTGTAAATTGTCCAAACTTGAAAACTATATGCAAGAGCTAAATAGATTCAAGCCAAAAAGTTCTAGCCTACTTATTCTGCAAAGGCACACTGTGCTGGGTGTACAGCACAATCTGTTTTGTCAGCTACATCAACACTGGAAATGACAAAAGAAACTATAGAGAGGGATATGATTCATTTTTGACTGTAGCGTGGACTGTTGTCCTGGAAGCAACCCATGACAAGAGGAATGAAAGAGGTACTACGTTTTGGCATCAATCTGAGTGTTTAATTTCCTTTTAACACAATTATTTTTATATACAAACTCACTAAATATAAATATTTAATTACAGCGTAGTAGTTCAAGGTTCAATTATTCCTCATTCTAGAACACAGGGCTGTACAACAAAATGCAAGTTGTCGACAGTTGGAGTTTTGCTACAGCAAAACAAAATATATGTATATGGATGAAGTCACAGAAATACAATATTATCTATGATGGACCCTACTCATGGGACTGGTATTCACATTGTTGTGTCCTGGTGGAGAACAGCTTAAAACTTTGAAAACAAATGTTCTCATATAAATACAGAATTTGAGGGAATCAATGTTTTCTATAGCTTAACAGTAACATTGTTTGAGATCAGAAGTGTATGCTCTTCCAAGGGTTCTGTTCGTCTCATGCAACTGCTCCCATGTCCATAAAATGCAGAGCTGTAGCTTTTTATAGCCACCTGCTTGTGCATTGCATTTGCTTTATGAGCCACTGTTTTTAATGTTTGTAAAATGAAACATAATGTAGATATTTTTTGGTTGATTGATGATGATGATAATAATAAGAACAATAACAAGAACAATAATAATAATAGTACAAATAATACAGAAATACAATTAAAAATCTTAATTAGACAATGACTAGTCTATCAGGATTTCAGTAGCCCAGGGTGATGGTTTTAAATGTTTGTTTTGTACAGTCTACATTTCAAACCCCAAAGATTATCAGTATGAATATCAAACAGAAAACTGGTCATTTGAAAAGCTGGAAACAGTGAATGTTTGGCAACTTTTTGCTTGAAAAATGACTCAGACAATTAATCATTTTGGTAGATTTATTTTGTTTCAGTTGAGTAACTGTCTCTGCACAATGCCAAATATATATTCTGGTTCTGGGCTCGTATTCACAAAGAATCTTAAGGCTAAAAGTTGCTCCTAACAGGCGAATTTAGGAGCAACTCCTAAAAATAATGGGCATGTCAGTCGTAACTTTAGGACTCCTAATTTTTGAAAATAAGAGTTATTCACAAAACATTTTAAGCCTAAAAGTAGCACCTAAGTCTGGGAGACCTTAGAAGTAGTCCAGAGGACTCCTAACTCGCTAAGACCTGGTCACAGCCGAATGTTTTGGAGACGCTAAATGACAGGGAATTATTAAAACGATGTCGGATGGACCGTGAAGGGATTGAAGTTGTGGTTGAGTTGGTAAGGGACGCAATAACGTCCCCAACCAACCGAAACAATCCAATAACGCCAGAGTTAAAATGTTTGGCAACACTCCGGTATTTGGCTACGGGGAAAATGCAGCTCTTCGCACAGGACTGGTGATTTAGAAATTATCCCACCACATCCGTGTTTCGTGCGGCGCATTCGCACAGGATAAGCGAAGTCTGTGTTTTAACTGGAATTTACTGACATTATCCCCGGGTCGATCGCACCGGAGCCCTTACTGGAGCAGCACAACAGTTAGATATGGATATTTTTAATATAATAACTGGTGAGCCTGTTGAAAGATGGAAAAATGTTCCTTACTGCATGCTACCATGCATGTAATCCATCTAATCATCTTTCGAGATTTCGCTCTTCGGATGAGCCTCCTGAATTTGCAACCAAAATGCTGACAAAACTTTCATTTATAATTCCCAAAGCAGCCTCCACAATTCTCGACCGGAAAAAAGGCAGCATTTTTGTTTTTTGTTTTTTTTTGGGGGGGGGGGGGGCACTTAATTCTCCTCATAAATACATTTCTTTATCCAATATCTTTTTATAGGCTTTGTCATGGGCTTGTAGGCAACTTCCTTTTTTTTTTACTTCATTCAACAACCAATCACCGTTGTCACTGCTTCTAAGTGCGTCCTCATAATATGACATCATCCATAGCAACAGAGAGTTACTTCTAGTTTAGGAGTTCACTGTTTTCATAACTAAAAGTAGGTCTCAGCAGCTTTGTGAATTACTTTTAAGAAACGACTCCTACATAAAAACTTTTAGTCCGATTTAGGAGTACTCCTAACGTTAAGATAAAAGTATTTGAATACGGGCCCTGGTCATTAGTGGTAATGACAACATTTATCGTCTGTCTACTCATGTTCATCAACTTTTGGACTTTTCAAGTGGTGTTGTGGCGAGCTGCCTCAGTCTCAGCCCAGACTCCTAGAGAAGATTTTCTCTAAACAACTGGAATAATGGGCAAAAAAGGCTTGTGGTTGTAAGTGCTGGATACCCTCAAAGCAAGGAGCAGTGACCAGTCATGTTTCTGTAGCTGTTCATAGGTTGGCTGAGATTATGTAACTCACTAACAATGAGAAAAAAACACTTAAGTCAGCATGGAAAATTCAATTAATACAGAGTTGTGGGCTCACTAAGCTCTGCGAAGTCTCTCTGACACCCGACATGTACTGTAATTAGCTGACATATTCATTATGACGGAGTAAATGAAGGAAGTTTTAATTGCACAGGAGGAATCAAGCTCCAGCCCACTGTTTCACACCAGGGTACCATCATATACTGAAATTTCTTCTCAATAGCACAGTCATATCACATCATAAGAGTTGTGGAACTCCTCCCAATAATTACTAACACTGATTTTCCAGCCAATCCCTCCTGTTACAGCATAACTGCAGCATAAAATCCTTCCAGTATTACCACAAGTGTGACAAATAAGCCTGGTTTGGATTACAGCAGCTGAACTGCTGGTGTATGTAAGAAAAGCTTGAAATCACTTTGGGTAATTCAAAGTGATACACACAACTGGACAGGATTTAAGGAGCAATACTGAAATTGAGGCCAGCACAACAATTTTGCTCCACCATTTTTTTTCTGTGATTGTATTCACTTGAGAGGCCAGAGAGCGCAGAGTCAGGAATTGGTTCCACAGAAGGACTGGAAACATGTCTCTGATGTGGCCAACAGCAGGTTTTCCTGATGGAGTAGGAGTGCACTTTCATTTAAACTGACAATCATGGCGCTTTTTAATTGATGTTTGGTTTCTGTAGCAATCTGTATGGGTATGGTGAAATACTGGCTATGGTTGAAGTAGCTATCAGTGAATGATGTTCACGGAAACCTGCTAGATGGCATCACTGCCAAATTCTCAAGAAACACAACTTACTTGGTTTTGACAGCTTTGTAGACTTGTCATTTTTAAAACAAATTTTTAAGTGTGTGAACAACCTTGCTCCAGAAATACCACATTCGAACAATTACCCTTTGCAGTAATAGGCACTAAACTGTGGAATACATTACCATCAGAAATAAGAACATTGACAGGTCTCAACGTTTTTTAACACGCAAGTAAAAAACTGGCTGAAACTGAATAAACTCTGTGAACATGGACCTGCACGTGCGCCTGCATGCGCACACACACACATTAATCATTGTCCTTGTTTTTGTCCTTATGTCTCCTGTATTCAATGTGTTCTGTATCATTATTCATGTGTAACTTTTAGTAAAGGCCTAACCAGGGACAGGGGTTGCAAATTAGTCTTGACTAGAAACCTTTATGCATGGCATCTATTCATTTTATATGAAACAATGTATAATGTATTTGTCCCTGCTCAATAAACTTCTAAACTAAAAAAAAACAAAAACGTTGGGAAAATAAATCAGTCATCAATCAACTCGAAAATTGATCTTCAGCTATTTTAATAATTGACTAATCATTTAAATTATTCAAGCAAGGGTTTCAGCTTGGACCAAGTAAGGATTTTTGCTATTCTTTGTTTATATACATAAGTGAAATAAAAATTTCTGGGCTCTAGTTTGCGTCTCCACTAAACAAAAGAAGCAAATTTGTCATCCTGCAACAACAATAATATTAATTTTCTTCCTGAGAAAGGCCTTGCAAAAACACAAAAAATTCCAAACCACGGTCAGTAGTTCTTTAGATAAGCAGTCAAAGGGACATCAATATTAATTCTCTTCTTCTGCATCAAGTATTTTGGGCTTTGAAGAATAAAAATAATGATATGATATATAAAGTTTGTTTACGTTTAATCTGTCTCTTGACACAACAACATAATTTCATTCCATTACTTAAGCAGAACAACAATCCTGAGGTGAAATAATATAATATAATGTCAAGTTGTCACTAATAAGTTGTCACTATAATGTCACTATAATGTCCTGTCAGCTTTGCCAGTTTGAACACGTGAAAAACAAACCAATTAAATGAAGTGCATTCAGGACTCAGAGGTGACATGTAAGGTTCAAGCACCAGCGGAGTTTCACTCCATTTACACTGGCAACAATATAAAACCTTCTCTGGCATGGATCTGGATTGTACCAGCCAAATTATTGTTCAGAAAGCTGATTTGAATGGGAGGCAGTTAAGGGCTGACTTCCTTCCAAGCCTCCGGCCCAGATGTGCAAATCACTGCCAGAGCAAATACAGCTCGAGTCTCTCACAGGGCAACTTTATTACCTCACCTCCCGCACAATTTATGGCACAACACCAAAAGGGTAAATTTCTAATAACGTAGCCGTGCTTCGCTGACACTAACGAGTGGCGGCAGTCCTACAGCTGAAATTTACTGTCAGTCACAGAATCCACTCTTTTCAAATTGCTTCTTAGATGCTTCACAGAGAAGCAATTTGGCGAGAAAAATGTGAGCCACTGTAAAAGGTGAAAAAATAAAGAGGAATTTAAATTGCATGCACCCAACCAACCCCCCATCCCCACCCCCAAAACACACACTTACACACACACACACACACACACACAGTAGTACACAGGCATGCTTTTATAACCAGCTACACTTTCTAAATGATATTACTTCAAAGAGGTTGATGGGCTGAGGAAAATAAAAGATTCCCAGCATGCGTCTTAACAAGATTCCTTTTTTCTCGTCCCAAAATGAGGCTTACAGCTTTAAGTTTTCGCCTTTCACTGCAACATTCAGACCAATCGGGAAGAAACGTCTGATCTTTGTCTCTATGGTCTTCAAAAATTCAAATAATTACTGGGGTTTAGCTGACGATATTCCTGATGAGGCATGGATGAGGATGGACCGCAGTTGCCAGCAGGACTCACTGCTGCTTGTACTAGGTCTAAGTGAGCTGCAGAACAGTATATTCGACTGACCAGAGTGGTGTGGGTCTTAAGTTAAAACCTTAAAGTGCCTTTTACTTTAATTGATGCTCAATCTTTTTACTATCAAATGCTCCAGGCGTGTAGGGTCGCCAGGTGACTGAATTTATGTCGCTGGTACCCATGGCAGAAGAAAGTATATAAACCACTCTGAAAGAATAATCTACTCCATTTTCCACATGTATTCTCCATAATGTATGATCCAACCAGCAATAAGTTTACAAAGCTAATTCAGGGGGATAATTCCTGTGTTTACTTTTTGTGAGAATTAGCTTTAAATTAATTTCACTTATAACTGTGGTTTAAAACACTAAGTATTTCCGTTGGCACCCTTTGAAGAGACAGACATTCTTTTTAAATTGACAACAATTTTACATTGAGGAAAATTAAACAAACATACATAATTGATGAGGAAACCGGCAGAATGCAGGGAGAATGAAAAAAACACCAGTGCAATGCTTGGGCCAATATTACACCTCTCTATAAAAGCAAGAAATCTCTGTCTGTCTGTCTGTCTTTCTGTGTGTCTGTGTGTGTGTGTGTGCCTCAAATATCTCTGCGGATCAGGATCAGACTGACCTGAGATTTTCAACATGGCTGCTGCGTGGTTTAAAGGTGTGCAACGTCGGATTTGTTTGGACTGCAATGATACCGTTAATAAATTATTTCATAAATGCTTTACAAATTGGCGAGCATTGTCCACCAGAGCCACCATAGTCACGTGCGCACCAGAGCCAATCACTGCAGAGCCCACCGCCACCCCCCACCTTAAGAAACAAGCAGATTTATACCTGCAGCGGTGCGAGCTGGACTGGGATTTTGCTGGCGGTTCGGTCCCGTTCTGTTCTGTGCATCCAAACTGACTGTTGTGTATTAATGAGACTAAAAGAGTCTGGACCGAGTCTGTTCGGGTCTGAGGAGATCCGGAGACGCGCGGACAACAAAGTGGAATCGGAATCTGTGGATGTTCGTGTGTAGCTAGCTGCTAGCCTCTTGCCCACCTACGTGGCCCACCTCCCGAGGCGACGGACCGGACGCACTGGCACGTCCAAAACCGGACTTAGGGTAATTAATGTCCGCCACACTTTTTCGTGAATATTGCCGTCACATTTGCTTTGTGTCTGGTGCAGGAAGAAACGGTAAAAACGGGCTTTTGTCATGAAAGTGTCCAAGCAGCAAGTTTGGTTGTTGAGGAACAGGAAGTTGTGGGAGGGACGGAAGCAGATGAATGACAGGCAACGACGGTCGGTGTATAGACAGCGATATTGAGAGTTGAGAGATTTGCGACATTTAGCGTGTTTGGAGTGTATAGTTAGTGTGTTATGTAGTGTTTGGTGTAGTGTGTTTAGTGTGTAGTGGAGTCGGTTTTTTGTTTAATGAGTTAAAACAATGAGGAGACTGCTGAATGAGCATTGCCTGCATTTAAATGTAAATAGTTACATATAACTTTGTACATTTTTAAAATGTATGCACATATTTAGCAAACAACAATTTATATTTGCATTATAAGTAATAAAAAATGGTTTGTTAAACATATTTGTGGTTTTCACAGTAAAAAAATCTAACTTTCTAC
This sequence comes from Sparus aurata, assembly GCF_900880675.1. Taxonomy (NCBI): domain Eukaryota; kingdom Metazoa; phylum Chordata; class Actinopteri; order Spariformes; family Sparidae; genus Sparus; species Sparus aurata. The sequence continues at coordinate 6,649,237 of NC_044207.1, read as the reverse complement.
TCGGATTTTATGTTTTTTTTTGTGATTTTAGGTCCATTGTGTTAATACAGTATGTCAAAATAAAAAAAGAACTGTACAGTCACACATGTGAGGTTGTGCTGAAAATAATGACACCAAGTAAATAATTTTTAAGGTGACATATAATGGCAAAATCAAAAATAGTCAAAAACGGCCAATTATACCCTGGAGTATCGGATGTCACAACAAACCTAAATATCCCTGACGTCCCACCTTCAAACACAGCCTCATTTGGCCATCCATGAAAAAGCTACTTAACCTCCCACTTTTCTAAAGGAATACATTTTTCTTACGGGCACTGCACTAGTTTCTTAAATCTAAGGAATTGTGGTCTTGTTGTCTTGTCAGTTAACTTCTGATTAAGCTGCTAGCTTAACCAGATCTGATCAGATCATCTTTTCAACAAGAAACCTGTGCTGCTGTTAGAATTTCTGTTGAACTGGCCTACAGCATGTGTTTACACTCAGACACCTGGTGTATTGTCCCACACACGATGTAGATATAGTTGTGAGGGGATTGAGAAAATATGCTGAGAGGAACCTTGTACACCATTAATCATAACGAGGCCATGGCAGACTCCAACAGAAATGGAGAGGGACAACGGCACCCTTAACAGAAGCTACAACAAGTTTAGTGCTTACAATACAGCATTCAGCAGGCATCTTATCACATTGCTGCTAAAACACTGGTTTAAATGTAATTACTCCTTGTTATCAATACAGCAGCACAATGTTAACATAAATCGATTCTGTTTCCTGAGAAGACACGTATGCAACAAGTGAAAGTCCTGGTTTGTAATTCAAAGCTGGCATCCTGCATTCGACAAAAGAGGAAATCAACAGCAAAGGAAATTAAACAACAAACAAAAGAACAATAAAATAAAAAAATAAATAAAAGGCTGCAGCTGCTCCAGTGTTTATATTTGGGTAGCAGGGATCCTACTTGCACCGCGAACGGGAATTGTGCTGGACTCCCCAGTGCCAGTTTTCATTAAAAGTTTTCTGTCCTGGAGTGCAATGCAATGTAAGGAAATGTCACACACAAACTCAGTCTCATTAATATTCCACATCAGTCTTGGGAGATCTTGTGTGCTGTGCATTTGCCTCAGCTTATTTCCCTTCACCCCATTATGAATTAACTGTTGCCTACATTAGGCCTGAAAAATGAACTATTTAAACTATTCAAAGAGTCACTGTGGTCTTGTGTAGCAGGCATTCAATAATACTGAAAATAGTCTTCATCGTAGGTCTGTTCCCAACATCACACATTTATATTTCATACAGTATGTTAAATAGTTCCGGTCTCTCTTTTTCACTGCACATGATTGCAATCTGGCTGAGGTTTGTATTTTTGGCATGGGTCCAATCAGGATTTTTTGGGCCGATCACCGATCATTGTAAGCAGTATCGGACGATATCAATCACTGACCACCGATCAGAAAGATGTTGCTTCACTTAAAATCACCATAAAAATGTTGAGGAAATAAACAATCATATTTGTTTTCCATTGATTCAAAGAACGGGTTAAATAGGACACAGAGTTTAGGAAAATCTCTCAGTCTCGGGTGTCTCAAACTTTGTACTGAGGTGTGTGTGCCTTGAAGCCACTACTCCACCACCTGGCCTCTGCTTGTACCTGGTTTCGTCTGATTGATAAAATGTACACAGATGCAAAGTGTCTGTAACTGTATACTCAACTGAACTGCAAACTGAGCTGTTCACAGCAGGCAGGCAGCAGTGTCCTGTAGTGCATGTGGCATTTTAGCAACACATACAAACTGTCTCGTATATTTAAATGATGGGCTCATCTGATCAGGCTCTATAGAGACCACCTATTTAACTTTTTACAGTGCTTATCAGATGATAATGATCGGTGCCCAGTCAATCAAAGCACCACTAATTTTTGGTCAAATAAAATGAACAGGCTGTGTCAATCTTATGTGTCAAATGATAGATTGTTAAATCTTAATACTTGTTCATAAAGCACTTAATGGTCTTTGTCCTTAACCCTTGTGCCCTCCTTAAAAAAACTTCCTCTAACCACCTTCGTGGCAAAAATGTATACGCACAAAATCTGCCATAAAATACTCATACATCAATATTTTTTTCTGCTTTTTTTTTTGCTTGAATCCCTTAACCAACTTGTTCTCTGATCAAAATGATCAAATATTTAATAATTTTCAGGATTTTAACCCTTTAAATGCCAGTTTGATTATTTGAATTATCAATCATATTTTTAAAAAAAACACACAAAAAATGTATTATTTTCTATATAATAAGTAGTAGCCTTATGGGGCTTTGGTGGTGATTAGAGTCAACTTGTTCCCTGATCAAAATAATCAAATATTCATTAATTTTCAGGATTTTAACCCTTTAAATGCCAGTTATATTATAGTTATCTATAAAAAAAACCACAAAAAATGTATTATTTTCCATATAATAAGTAGTAGGCTGATGGGGCTTTGGTGGTGATTAGAGTCTTTGATATATCAAAGATTACCAACAAAATTGATTTGATTGCATTAGTATATTTTATGTAGTAACAAATACTCCCTCTAATCCCTCTAAATTAAATAATTTCCCAGTCTGGGATCATTAAAGTAATTCTATCTATCTATCTATCTATAACCACCTTCGTGGCCAAAAATGCCCCATTGACTTCCATTAAAACCACATTTTTCAATCTCACTACCATTACAGTATAAAACCATGCACTCTGTAATGTCAGCATGCCATTTTGAAGAAAAGTAGTTATATTTGACATTTTTGATGTATTTCACCAGATTGAACCATTTTCCCATTGTAGGCCGATGCATGAAATTCTTGTATTTTTACCAGTTATATTATGGAGCCGGGTGACTTCCAGGGCCCAGTGTGTGTGTGTGTGTGTGTGTGTGTGTGTGTGTGTGAAATGTTTTTAAATCAGCATCTGATTCATCAGTGTGAACTCTTATTGTGCAAACTGCAACAACTTTGGAAATTTAGACAACAAAAAACAAAATAGAACATATGAAATATGAACAAAATATGAAATATAAACAGAAATATCCAGGCATTGAATATACGATGTGTGTGTGTGTGTGTGTGTGTGTGTGTGTTTGTTTGAGAGAAACAGATACATGGATAGTGTGTGTGTGTGTGTGTGTGTGTGTGTGTGTGTGTGTGTGTGTGTGTGTGTGTGCTTGTGTGTGTGTGTGTGTGTGTGTGTGTAATCTGAGGGTTAAATAAAATACAAGTTTACAGCTGCTGTTGAAATATCAAAGTTATTGTTTCTTCTTCTTCTTCTGGACAGAAAGGAGGTTTCAAAGTGTGTGTGTGTGTGTGTGTGTGTGTGTGTGTGTGTGTGTGGTCCTGCAGCCTGTGACCTAGTGTTCCCTACAAATGCACACTTGGTGGTGGAAGACCTCTTTTTCAGGCCTCTGCACAACCAGCACACACCTCTCCTTCTAGTGGAGCTGGTCAGTGGCGCTGTCAGGATGAGAAGTCTCATGTATGCCCGAATCTCTTGGGCATCCACATCACTCCATCCTGACACTGAATGCCTCCCGTATAAGTTTGTCATTTGCAAAATGAGCTGGATCATGTCAGGAGCGAAGAAAAGGTCAAAAGATGATGCTACATTATGGATTCTTGATATTGCATATCTCGTGGGCCCTGGCATCATGCCGGTGGGTGCCTGCATGTAGCACAGAGTCTCAGCATGAGATGGAGACCACACTTGCCCGTCCACTGACTTTTAGGATGGACAGGATCCTCAGTGCCCGCTTCACTCTCAGAGGATGGGTCAGAGGCACTCACAGACGTGGAAGACTCCAGCGAGCCTTCTGTGTCAGACTCCCCCTCGAAGATCGTGGTTTCCCCTGATGAATCCTGCAGCTCGCTGTCAGATAAAGGCTGCATGACCATTTCTAATGCCTCTTCTCTTCTGAAATGCCTTTTCATTTTTGCACCCTCTCTGCTCACTAATGAAATGACCCCTCAGACAAGTTGCATGTTTATCTTTGGCTGTGAAAGCAGTCAGGTGCATAAACACACTAACCGTTGTTTTTGCTTTGTTTCTGAGAACAGCAAAGCATGTTTTCACTCAAGCACCTTTTCAAAGACACATGAAACACATTCCTCAAAAGATGACCTTTTTTCACCGCTGAAGTGATCAGTGCATGCTTACAGATTCTCACACACACACACACACACACACACACCAACACCACACACACACACACACTCACTCTCACTCTCTCTCACTTTCTCTCTCACACACACACACAGACAGACACACACACACACACACACACACACACACACAGAGCCCTGGTAGTCACCCGGCTCCATAATATAACTGGCAAAAATACAAGAATTTCATGCATCGGGCTACAATGGGAAAATGGTCGAATCTGGTGAAATACATCAAAAATGTCAAATATCACTAGTTCCCTTCAAAATGACATGCTGACATTACAGAATTCATGGTTTTATACTGTAATGGTAGTGAGATTAAAAAATGTGGTTTTAATGGAAGTCAATGGGGCATTTTTTGCCACGAAGGTGGTTAGAGGGAGTATCTGTTACTACATAAAATATACTAATGCAATCAAATCAATTTTGTTGGTAATCTTTGATATATCAAAGACTCTAATCACCACTAAAGCCCCATCAGCCTACTACTTATTATATGGAAAATAATAAATTTTTTGTGGTTTTTTTTAAAATAAATAATTAGTAATTCAAATAATAAAACTGGCATTTAAAGGGTTAAAATCCTGAAAATTATTGAATATTTGATCATTTTGATCAGGGAACAAGTTGGTTAAGGGATTCAAGCAAAAAAAAAAGCAGAAAAAAATATCGATGTATGAGTATTTTATGGCAGATTTTGTGCGTGTACATTTTTGCCACGAAGGTGGTTAGAGGGTGCAAAATGCATTACAGGAAAATAAAAGACATGTAAGAGTAAAAGACACTGGATTTTTAAAAATTTGACTAAAAAGAAGAGTTCCTACAAAAATCCATGCCACAAGCTGTAACACAGCCAAAATGATCGCTAAATCAAAAAATAAAGTTGAGAAAAATGTACAAAAATGCCCGAGGAGGGCACAAGGGTTAATTCAGATAGCAGCTCCTCATTACACTGGTCATCACTTCCACTGTTTGTGACAAACGTCACTGATGGCCAATTATATTACAATCCAGATTCCCAAAAAGTCAGAACGCTATACTAATCTTTACTCTAACCCAAATCCCATCCACTAGCAACATGTTGGTAATGTATACAAGCAGTTGGTAGAATTGCTTCAGGCATCAGCCAAAAAAAAACAACAGTAATCTTTTGAGTATTGATTGACCTGCCATTAAGCAGTGGACATAAAAGTTAATTTTACACCTCTGAGGCGAGAAGCTCCACTCTGTAATACCACGGTACAATCAGCAGAAAGTGTTTCTGTAGTTCCAACAAGAGTTGCACTCTCAATCACACTTATCAGATTAAAATATAAGCGGAAGCATAAGTTATAGTCCTACCAGGACCTTCAGTGTGTGAATAATGTGGCTTGTAATAAAGAAGTAACTGTTACCCCTCCCTCTGGAACGCCCTCCCCAAGCACATCCGTGACTGTTCTAACCCATCCACCTTCAAATCATTACTGAAGACCCATCTTTTTAAATCTGCTTTTAACCTGCAACAATAGCTGTCTTTCTCTATGCCCCCCATCAGTTTTCGTAATCACAAACACACATAGTTATTTGCACATTGTTTGTTTGTCCTTCTATGTACTTTTCATTTATTTCTCTTTCTTCCTCTATGCACTGAGCACTTATGTATTTTTCCTCTGTATTTGGTTTTATGTAAAGCGTCTTTGAGAGCTGTAAAAGCGCTGTATAAATAAAATGTATTATTATTATCATTATTAACAATATTTAGCAATATTTAGCCAGCTGCTGTAAACCAAATGCTATGTCAGCTTCTTTATAATTCTTTTGTGTTAACTTTCTGTTCTCAAGATAAGTCAGGAAACCTTCATAACTTTAGACTATAAGGTACACACTTTAGCAGCGCCGCTCAGCAGTGCAGTGGCGTGTGTTGACCCGCTGTTGGAAACACGACAGGGCAAGAAAACACAGCTGGTATCAGTACTGTTACTGTTGAAAATGAGTACTAAAAACAGTTTAAAACAATCAGTATCAAAGTTTATCTATAGTTCAATATTGTCGACAACAGGATAAACTCAGGTATCACGTTTGATACTGACGTTCAAACAATGCACAGCCCAGAAGAAGAAGAATGAAATTTAAGTTTAGAGTTTAAATTTAGAAGTAATAATGCATTTTGAATAATAGAAGTTACAAACTCTTTGGTCTGCTCAACAATCCAGTCCTCATTTCCTGTCAGCTCATTACTCCATGCTATCTGACCAAGGTTAAAATAATTTTAATTTTTTTTTAAAACTCCAAAAAAGTTCAGAAAAGTCAAAATTCCCACATAAATTAAACAACAAGATGAGCAGTTTATTATGAGACTGTGCAGAGCTTATGAGACAACCTACAGCTGCTTTATTTCAGCCACAGCTCAGATTGCATTTGCACATCTGACGCATCAGAATGTCACTACAGAGTGAAACAAGGACTACAGCATCCATGCGAAATGCACGTATAAAAGCACAAGTCAAACAGGAATCAGCTTCCAAAACATGACAACAAAGAGACAGCCAGATGAAACCACATAGTAGATAAAAACAGCCAACACACACACACACACACACACACACACACACAATCACATGCCAGACATGCTTTCAAACTGCTCTCCTGTTGATTGCTGACTTGGCCCAAGTGAACCTGAAATGACTGTACAATCAGATCCGGGTACATCGCTAACAACACACCACAATAGTAAATCCACTGCAGATCACACGGAGCCACACAGTGTGCCTCGGTGCTCTGTGGGGCTCTTCACTATTGCCAGCAACTTCCCATGAAGCTGTGCGATTGTGATTCAGCACCATGGACAGCAACCAGCTCATTTCCACAGACAAATGAACAATAATCAGCTATGAACAGAGGAGGTGGCCTGAGACATTACTTATCACCCATTTACAATGCTGTACTGAGTTCCCTCCCCAGACAGCTTCACAACCATTCACACCTGGGCTCACCTAGCCTTAGTAACCCCAATGACGGCCGATTTGATCGACTACCCACAAGTGGCCCTAACGACTCTGTAAGGACATTCCCGCACACAGTTTAAAAGCCTGACAACTCCTCTGCAGTTAGAGCCGAAGAAGCCTCTCGGATAAGAGAGGTTATGAAACAAGTCCAGTTGCCTAAAATGCAGCGCCTAGATTTACCACGACCTGATGACTGGGAACCTTCATCAACAATAATTAGCTATATTTAGTTAGCTGCTGTACACTGAATGTTATGTCAGGTAAATTGTGATTTCTTTGTGTTCACTTTCTGTTCTCAAGATAAATCAGGAAACTTTCATAAGTTTAAGATTGTGAAGTATAAATATTATACCAGTATAAATGCTCAGCAGATCAAACAAACAGATTAAGAGCCTGGTAATGTGGACTTGCAGGAGGTCCACACTCGGATGAACTTTACTTTTAAACCGCCTGAAAAACTTCCCCGAGTCCGTCAGCTTAATCAGTTACAAAACATAAAAGACAGGGACAGCGTGGAGAAAAGCCCCATGAGACACTAGAGAGAGAGATAGAGATACAAGCGGTAAAAGTTGTGCTGACGTGAGGGCAGTTTGGCTGCTTAATTAGCAAGTAGTTTCTCACACATGAAGCTAGGTGAGCCACGTGTGTGAGCTAGTGTCGGGGAGAACACACTCATGATGAGCATTCAAGGCATGGAAGTGAACCTCCTGCAAAATGTGTTTAATTGCTAGCTGTAGCTGAAAGGAAATTAAACTACAATTTGTGTTAGCATTAGGATGCTATGCGGCCTATTATTGCAATTAGTAGCGCTAAGTGTGATTTAGCCCACCACAGTGTTATCAATACCAGGCGCTAAATTAATAGTCATCCACTGGCGGACTTATTATGACACACAAACGCAAGCTAACCGCTGCTAACAGCCTTGCATGTTCATTCTGGTGGTTATTTAGCCTATACAGCGGTGAAAACATGATGTGTAGCTGGCCTAAGCTAATAGACAGATGTTCCGGTGTAATAATAAAGAGTGCGGGGGGGGCGGCGGGGGGTTTAATCCGCTCAATTAGCGGCTAATGAACCGCTGGACGCCGCTGTGTTTTCAAAGACTCACCTAAGACGAAAAAGGGGAGCTCGGTGTTTTCCAGGTCGTCCACCACCACGACGTCTCCGGGAAAATCGTTTCGAACGGAGAACAGCAGCTTCGGCTCGGAGGCCGACGGACTGTGCATGATGCTCAGGTCGTTTTCCCTCAGAAACGGCAGCGCCGACACGGTGACGCTCTTTATCTTGCACTCGGTGTCCTGGCTCTGGTCCTCGTCGCCGTTCAGACATCGGACATTAGGTGTTAGGACGGCCATAAGGACCCACGCGAGCCCCACCGGCAGCAGCAGCGCTCTCGGCCCCATGTTGATGCTCGCCATCTCCGTCACTCCGTTTCCTCTCTCCCCCCTCCTCGCTGTATCTCTCGCAGGCTGCTTCGGGTCTCTCAGCCCGGCGGATGAGAGAGCAGCGGAGTGAGTGAGGCGGGTGTGATGCTCCGGCGGGCTCTCACAGTGTGGGAAACAAACGCCTCTTGTTTCTCACATATGATCAGTCACGGGATTTTTCTTTTCTTTTTTTTTCTTTTTTAACATCCAATACTGACCACCGGCTCTGTGTGGCTGCTCTGTGTTTTAGTACCGTTGACCCCTTTTACTGTAATTGATCGATAAACTGTCCAAATGGCCCTTGTAATGGCTTGACCATAGATTACTAAACAGGACATGTACCCATAATGCCCCGTGGGTCCCACCAACAAAAGCATCATAATTTTCTAACTTAATTGTACATGTGGGCCCTCGTGCACATTTGCATATCCATCTCCATGCGCCAGCACTGCATCTTCAGTGGTTTGCGTGACCTCTCTGATTGGGTGGACACTTGACTGAGTGCGTGCAAATTGTGTAATTGATGGTGTAGCTGTACGAGCTGAATGTAAAACCTCACTGTCTGTCTGTCAGTGCCGGTACAGCCACCACCTCACATACTGACGTACTGGGGGGATCATTAAAGGGAATGTCGAAGAAAGAACTGCTGGGAAAAAAAAGATTTTTGTATGTATCTGTGTTTCCTTTTTTTTTAAATGAAATGACACAAAGACCCCACGATGTCCCACAAAAACTCTCTAAAACAGGAAAAAAATGAGCAAGGCCAACAACAGGTTGAAAGGACATTAAATGGAAGCTCCACCAAGATTACCTGTTTAAGTGTGTTTACAGGTCTCAGGGAGTACTACTGCGTATGTGGGAAAAAAAAAAACTGGTATAAAACTTTTTGTGGTTGAAGAGTAAGCTTTGAAATAACCTGGAGTTGACTCCAGTGATGTCACTCAGGGGCTTAGTTGCATCGTGGGAATTGTAGGCACCAGGTCTTAGAAAGGAGGAAGAGTGCGTAAATAACACTGGTTTTGCTGTTACGATTTTGAGACGATTTGTTTTCAAGCTGCCCATAATGGAGCCACAAAAGGTTTTATACTACTTTTTCACATGTACGCAGCAGTAAGCCCCCAAACCTGGAGTTATCCTTTAACCTGGGATTCCTTTGTGACCGCTGGCAATCACAATTTATCGATATGCTTGCTTTAGCACAATGACATTTACAGCAGGACAGCTTTACCCTTCAAACTGACAGCACTCAGTCACTCACGCCTGAGAGCCCCTAATGATGTACACCTGTTTTCGATATCATTGACTGAGCAAATGATCTGAATAACAACAACAAAAACATCATCCCTCACCACAGTTCAATGTGGAACACAAGTGAAACAGCACAACTTTAATGAGCTGGTCATTAACAGAAACACTGGACTGGAAACACTAACTGAAACTGTTGGGCTATAACAGCTAACATTATGGCTACTTATGAACATTTACTAAATAAATGATATGTAAAAGAAAAAAAAAATGAATTGAAAGGAGAATCCATCTGGACATTCACTGAACTGTATTGGAGTTAAATCTCGATGTGGAACAATAAAAAACAACCTATACATAAAGGAGACATCATGGTTTCATAATGGAATTCTGACAGTTGGTTGCTATTAATCATTATAGCTGATTATTATCTTGTAATAGTTCAAAAAAACCTATAAAACCAAAGGAGCATGTTTTATTTAATGATACTTTACTCTTCTACAAAACTCTGGTGTTGCAGATTTGCCTTTTAATTTTGAAGACTGTGCAGGAAATATTTATGTTGATGGAACTAATATTCTGAAAGAGATAAATGACAATATTGGGAGCGCACTTTATGTGTTGTGTTTCTGTCCCTTCATGTAGATGTTTTCGGTCTTCCATAGTCAATGATATACAGTGGGAGAGAGCATGGGAAATTGATGATAAACACCATATCAATAACAAACTTAAAGGAGAACTTCGGTCAATTTAAACATGCAGCTTCATTGCTCAAGCTACCCTTGACTTGCGAGTACCGAAGACGCGAACAAATTTGGTCCAGCCATTACAGAGCTCCTTGAACGGAGATGTAGCATTGAACGCTAACTGCATGGGGTCAGAACTTCACGCTGTGTTTTAAGCATCTTAACATGCTCCACATCTCACACCAGAAGTTATGCAACATCAGCAGACACCTTAGCACACAGCACTGTAGCGTGTATGACTCAAAATGAATAAAAAAGTAGTTAAAATAGTGTGTTTGTGCAAGGAGCTACTTACCTGTTTGTTGACATCCGCGTCTTCCGGTAGCTAGACCAAACTAGCGTATCCACCGAGTGTGCACTTAACAGGCTTAACAGGCTATTGTAAGGCTCATGGCTCATGACAGGTTGTAACATGGACATGTACATTATGAACATACACACGAAAATGCTGGAATACGTTTCCGTCTCCGCCAGTGAGGGAGTAAGTGCACGCTCGACGGATTGACTAGTTTGGTCAATGTGAGATGTGGTGTGAGATGTGGAGCATGTTAAGATGCTTAAAACACAGCGTGAAGTTCTGACCCCATGCAGTTAGCGTTCAATGCTACATCTCCGTTCACGGAGCTCTGTAATGGCTGGACCAAATTTGTTCGCTGTCTTTGGTACTCGCAAGTCAAGGGTAGCTTGAGCAATGAAGCTGCATGTTTAAATCGTAATGATTTGAAACAAGACCTTCCCCTTATCTCTCTAGGGCACCTATACAAGCCTGTGGACGACGTGTCTAAGTTGTTTAGTGATGCTGGACTGTGGATTTCTATGTGAAGGTCTTGGGTCGCTTCTAGCACAATGCAGAAGTTCCACAGAGCCCCTTTAAGGTAGTGTCTTTCAAGATATTTCATAGAATTGAACTGCTAAAACCCATGTCAGGAAGAGTCATGATACTGATTATGAGTGTGATTTCTGTTGGCTGGGCAAAGAGAGTATTTCCCATGTTCTTTCCGAATGCTTTGGTTGGATGCAGCCAGCTTTCACTAAAATAAACTTAAGATGGATGAATGAATGTTTTTGAGATTGGAAATGAGATGCAGATTGTATATTATACATCCACATTTGACAAAATTCCATTTAAAAAAATTGTCATAATCCAAGCCAAGTTCCCTGCATTTTATTCATGAATTTAAACAATATGCCATCAACCTATCTAATGTTAAGAACAACAAAGCTATAGTATGATGCATTATTCTTTGGTTGTTTCTTTTGGGTTTTTGTTTTGTCTTGTCTGTGTATCTGGCTATAACTTGAGTACAATAAAGAAATGGAAAACCATTCAGATTATTATGAAAAGAAACGATAAAGGTGTAACTTTGTGCTGCTGTGTACAGTCTGCACTCTCCCACACAGTCCTGACAACAGGTCCAGTTAGGCAACATCATTAAAATCACCTGTGTGGGTTTACAATGTGCCAGGCCTTTAGAAAAAGTCATGGACATAAATAACAAAAAGTGCAACTTTTTGCATTGATATTTTATCAACTGTGGTTACATTCTGTTGAGTTTCTTTCTTTCTTTTGCCTCTACCATTCTCCTCAGTGCGCAGTGTTTGTGTCGGTTCTCGAAAACATAATTGTGTTGCTACTTGCTGCAAGGATTCTTGTCATAAAAGATTTTTTTTAAATGGTTGAGTGAAAATAGATATATATATATATATACATATATATATATATATTTTTTTTTTTAATCAAATTTTATATTCTGCAGTAAGTGAGTTTTGTCATAGATTTAAAGTTGGGAGAAGTGTTTGGCCTTGCTTCAGGATAGAAGACGGTGTAGACTGTAACAGAACAGACGAATGTGAGCCAGACATGGCATGACTGGCTTCAATAATGTAATTAAACAGAAACAGAACACACATACTACTGTATTTTATTTTCTGTACCAAGGTATACTGAACAATGTTCGTGTGGATGAAGAGCCAGGTGTGCACTAATTTTCACTCCATTTCTTCCACTCATAAAGCAACAGATCTTCAAATGGGCCATGCACCCGGGTGCAAATAATTATGTTACAACCAGTCAAACTACTTAAGTTCCCCTTTTTGTAATCCTCATGTTTATTGCCTTGGGTTTCCCATTTTACCTTGTCACTCAAATGTCTCATTTCAGGTTCTCTCACTTCCTGCCCTCCTTTGTTTCCCACCCATGTAATTACCTGCCCCAGCCTAATATGTCATACCTGTGTCTGATTGTCTCGCCTCGTGCAGAGTATTTAGTGTTCCATTCCCTTCAGGATTGGCAGTTGCTGAATGGAGAAAATCGCCCACATTTGTAATAGTCCACAGTGTATCAAAAAAGAGTTGAATGGAAGTCCTGTGGATGAAGTGAAGTCAGAAGGTCATATGTTTTGAGCTACTGCTGGATATAAAGCTGTGCTTTATATGCCCATTGGTTGCACCTACATCTCAAACTATGCAATTTTCATCTCATCTCAAATATACTGAAAGTTGAATTAACTATTCTAATAAACCAGCTTTAAGTTTGAAATGCTAATCATGGCCTCGGAGTTCAACGCATTCATTTCTCCAATGTGACATGAAACGATCTTCAACAGTTTGCCAACATGGAAATTAATCAGATGGTGAAATAATTTCAATTCAATTCAGGTCTGTTATCTAATCAGAAAACCAAGTAGAAAAAAAAATGTGCAGTGTGTTCGTTTAAAATAAGACTTTAAAACCAATTTGCTGACAAAATGCTAATTTGCATACTCACATATTATATTAATAAGAGTGTGGGGCTTAAAGTCAGTAGCCATGACAGTGTCTCTGTGATGCTGTGCTTCAAAATAAAAGCTAACATCAGTCGATTTGATGTTTAGCAGGTCAAACCATTCGGTGGTTCAGCACATTTTTAACACGGAGATGTTCTCATTGGGCCTTTGCACACAATAATTTGGATGTCAGTGTTTCTTTCCAAGTTGATGTTTATCATCGATGTTTATCTTAAAAAAGGGACATAATTTGTTTTTGGGTGATTTTTCTGAGCTTTCGCACCACAATTGAAGGCATCGACCAATAATATTATATGGTGAAAGACACAAAGCCAAATACAGTATGACAAAGGTGATTTGGGATCAGAGACCTCAAGACCTGGTGAATGCTAACTCTCTCTACCTGTCAGTGAGCCAGTCAAGGCTGCGGCGTGAGCCCAAATATATCCAGGGCCCTCTCTGACCACTGCAAGCTGGTTCTGTCTTTCAACCAGTCCCTGCCCTGCTTCTCCGTGGAACGTTTCATATTAACAGGAGAGTGTACCCGTATCGCAAAATCACACATTTTTAGCACAGCCTAAGTTTAGCCTTTTACTTCTGGTGATTTCATTTTCATTTCAAAATTGTAAAAGTGGTGTTCATTGCCGAGGGTTATCTTGCTGAACAAAACGTGTAAGTATCATAAACTTGCCACAAAGCTTATTTACTGCAATCATCCAAATTTCCATGGAAATGATCTCACTGGATTTTTGAGGAGCACACCAGTGAGAACCTCTGGGTTAGCCTCCACAAAAATGTCATCCCTTCAGCACTCTATATTATAGATGCAAACTAAAACTGACAGAAAGGTGGGCCTGTGTGAAAAAAGCCCCATACTAAATCCGTGTGCTACTTCAGCACCGCGGACAGCACCACGGGCTACACTACACATAGTAAGTGTGCTGATATTTCAGAGCCATGGTCAGTACCATAGGTTCTAACTTGCACAAACCTCTCCCACATAAAGATCAACAAGTCAGGCAAACTAGACTACATAAACTAAACAACCCCCCTGTCACTGAACTTGCTCTGCCTGTAGCGGATGGAGACGTGGAATGGCAGTTTAACAAAGGGGGATTTATTTTTGGCCATTTTGTTGACAAAATCGTCCTCAGTCCTCAGATCACCTACTGGGTGTAACATTTACCACTGTCACCATCTGAGCTTAACATGTTAGCAAGCTGACATTTGCTAAGAAGCACAAGCAAAAGTACAGGTCGATGGTGAAGTCCTTCGTTTGTTCAGATATTTATTCATAAACCAGTAAAACAGTAGGAATCGGAAAAAGTCTAATTGAAACCAGAAAGACCTGGCAATGGTGCGATAGTAAGTCATTAGTATTCATCCTGAGGGAAACATGAATGACTTACCAGATGTCAACCTGGTGGTGCTCGAGGAAGAGTCAGGGGATCACCCAGCATCATCTTCAGGGGACCATGAATGTCTGTCCAAAATATAATTGTGACCCGTTCAATAGTTTTTGAGACATTTTCATATGAACCAACCAACCATCAGCCATTTGACACCACTGTGACCACACAGCTTTGACATAAAAACCTAAAGTATTGGCTGAAAGATGCCAACACAACATGGAGAGCTGAAGGGAGCTGCAGAGTTGGGTGATGATCTGAGTGATCCTGCCTATCAGACTTAGTCATTTGATACAATTGTATGTATCTAAAATAGTATACAATTGTAGATACATTCATCAGTGTGAAGCTGCACTTTCCAGGTTACAAAAAACAGTACATGTATTTGAATTGACATTTTTTCACAGGGTATTTTTACGATGTAGAAAAAGGGACAACAAACAAATACAGAGCAGAAATCCACTGGAATTGTACCGAGACTAACATTTGCAGAGTGCTTTGGGACTCTAAATCCCCAAACTGTTTTGTGGACTAGACAATTGCCATTTGGATTTGGATGCAAAGCCATAAAGACAAAGAGATTGCGTTTTCTGTGTCACCACTGTCCATCAATTTAATATTTAAGCAGCTCTGTGGTCTCCTATTAACTGCCACTGCTCCCTCTTTGTGTCCTCATCAGAAGCTGTTTTAAAGTCCAAAATAGGGCAATGCTTCAAATCACAGCTAAATAAAGAGCAGGGGAGTAGATTGGCTCCCCCCACCCCCACCCCCCCGCAGTGAAACATTATAAAGTTAAAAGTGATTGGAGAGAATAAGTGGAATAAACAGCGTCCAGACTATAAGACATCCATTATTGATGGGTCTTGAAGACACTGGGTGAAGTAATTTCATTACTATTCAAATATGATCTAGCGCTGTTGGAAAGTTTTAGCTGCTGGAAGTGTTTGGCCTTTTTTTTACTTTCCGACTTCTCTGCTATTGGACGGTCCAGAAGAAATAAGTGACAAAGAAGATAAGGACAGAGCGAAACTTTTCCGGTACATTGCCTTACGGCGCCAGGGAAACTTTTAAATGATCGTTTGGAAGAATTTCACACACTGTGTCGGTAATACTATTTCTTTGTCAAGTTAAAGGGTAAGGCTGGTGATGCTCTGTATTTTTTTTTTTCGTCGTGTCTGAAAAAAATATATGAAGAGACCAAAACTACCAATGAATGTTTCCTACAGCGAGAACTGCCTCCGTATTCAAATCTATACACCTTCTGCCTCTGTGTCAGTGAGCTCCACTGTCACACTGGACACACACACACTGCAATTCATTTTGACACAATCCCACATATACCGTGCTGCAGCCATAATTACCCAGAAGAGCACCAAATAGTTAAGTCCCAAACAAAGACACTATTTAAGTGTAGTATTTTCCATAAAATTGCTGTGTCCGGCTGTTTGAATAAATAATATCTGCAACCTGTTTCACACATTCGAGTCTTTACGTTACATCACGCTCATTTGTCGCTTCTTTTGTCCAAAGCAAACTTGCAGTAAGTGCATGTAACATTCACAGGAGCTAGACATCATCAAAAATTGTACGTGCAGTCGAAGCGCTAGCCTTTGAAGTGAAGTCTGAAATGGAGCTGCAGGAAACTCTGATGAGCAAGCCCCGCTAACCAAACATCTCCATCAAACAGCTCAGCTCCTTTCACTCCAGCAGAAAATGTCTGACTTCAGGAAGAATTCAACAGTCACAGGGAAGCTGTACAGGGAAAATATAGTGAAGAATGTCACAATAAAGAAAAAAAAAAAAAAAGAACATGTCTATTTCTGTAACTCGGAGCTCCTCGGTCTGATTCAGCCGGAAGGAAAGGGTGGCTGACTTTTTAGGTTTAAAATATACGTGTTCATTTTTTTGCTCACTTGTATTAGGACTGGCCTGACATTTTATTATCCTGCCACAGACCTACAGGTGCAGACAAATACTGTAGAGAGTGATCTTTTCATAGGCCGTCATGTTAACCCAGTCGCCAGAGTAAATGTTGGCATTAAACGCTTCTGTGAGCCATGGATATGTTGAATCACTACATTTTAATTTCATCTTGTGGTTACACTGTAATTGAAGTGAAGGTCTGGTTAGGTTTAGGCACATGGATTTCTTGGTTGGGGTTAGAAAGTAATGTTTTGGGTTTCGCTGCACTTTTTGGCTTTTGTGCCAGAAAAAGTGTTTTGCAAAAAGTCTCACCATCCTCCTCCAAGTGAGAAAGTCAGCTCATATACAGTAGATGTCATCTGAACGAGATCACCTTAATTGTATTTTATACATCTTAATATGATATGTATAAAACTTTGACATTCAACTTATCCATGTCCTGCAGAAACGTTAAATGACAACACTTTATTCTGGTGACAGGGCTGCCAGAGGCTAGGGGACAAAACTCGGAGAAGACAATTAAAGGGTGATGCAGAATTGGCATGGATCAACATTCTTGTCTGGAAATACCGCAGATTCTAATAGGGAAGGGTGAATCATCCTGCATCACGCTAGCTTTTGCTTGTCCTTAATAAAAAGTTTTGGGACTGAGTGTCACGAAAGGGGTAGAAAAGTCAGGAGGCGTTGAGAAAGGAGGTGCCGCATTGTTGATTTTGGTCTTTCCATGGGACTCGACGACAGTCAGACAAATGCAGAAATGACGCCAGCCTTACCCTAGAATCCAATTTATCTATAGGTGGCAGCAAGGTAGCTTTGCTTTTGTTACAAAACGTCCTTCAACCACAGGGCTCAGGGTAAAGCCCCGGTGTCGCCAAGCATCCACCCCTCTGCAGTGTCCTTGAATCTCTACCTGCATTGTTCTGCACCTCACCGGGACCTCTGATCTCTCCGCCAGAGTGCGAGCTGCAGAGATTTCCCCCGTAGGGATCCCGGAAATACCTCCCACTTTCTCTCCAATTAATTTACAGCTGCTGAGAACTCATTTAGTCTCTAGGCTGCATTTAACAACGCACCTGAAACATCCTTAATTCAGTGATAATGATTGCAACATCAGCTCCTCCTTCCTGTGGAATCGGAGAAGGGTCCCCCACCTCTGTGTATTATACAGTGACCAACAGAGAAAATGAGCGAGCACCTTGAGTCTAGTCTGGATTATTCAGTTCTAGTGTTTATGATTAAATGATAGAGAGAAAGACTTGAAGACAGAATGACAAAATAGGGGTGTGTGTGTGTGTGTGTGTGTGTGTGTGTGTTTTTCGCGTGTGCGTGTGTGTGTTTGTGAGTGTGCAGAGAGAGCTGAGAGTGTGCGAAGACGTGGTGAGGCAGAGTGCACATGTGAATGTGGTTGCAAGTGAGGCAGAGATGAAATTCCGATAGATTTGCTCGCATGAGTTTCAGGTCGCTGCCGATAATCAAAAGCGGTGAAAAAGGGTTGGAGGGGGAGGAGAATAAAGACAGTCAGTGAAAGTTGAGAGACAGAGGGATGGAGAGAGACAGAGAGGGAGGGGAAGAAGAGGGCACATACATCAGGCGCTGTGACTAGCAGGTGCAGGGATGGCGGGGAGGGCAGGCCGAGGGCCTGATCAAGAGAAAGATCTCATTGTTTAATCTTGAGACTCTTCCCGATGCCAAACTAGCAAGGCTTTGGCCCACTGCATGGCTTGTTCTGTGATCAGGAGCAAACAGATTCATCTTTTCAGCTCACTCGCCCCTCAGCCTATGCGTGGGCTGCAAAGTTGATTACAGCCTAGAAAAGGCCTTTGTCATCATGCTGTTGGAGCTCCGACAACTGGTTCAAATCATCCTGCAGCAGTTCCAGTTACAGCCTCTTCAAATGCTCAGAACATGATCCGAACGTGCCACTTCAGGCAAACCATCCTAGATTATGCAGAGCCTTTTAACCCAGTGCTGGAGGATTGTAATGGTCTGGAATTGTTGGTTACATGACCGTGTGCATGTGTGTGTGTGTGTGTGTGTGTGTGTGTGCCAGTGTTTGTGTGTTTTATGTAATGTGAGCTCAGAGGGCTGCAAAGTGATGCAAAGATTGTATGAAATCTATGGACTCCTTCAACTGCATTGTTTGTGCCCAGGCACATTTACAGCGATGCACATAGTGAAGTGTAAATCCGCCAAAATAATAAAAATAACACTGCCATCATTTTTTATCACGGAAAGCCACATTAGAATCTCACATATGGATTTGAAACAATATGTAGTTTGCTCCGAGCTCACTCCATTTCCTCCGTAATCCCCTGCAATCATCTGTGCTTATAGTTCGGCGTAATCAGAAGCTGTGTCTCAAAGCTGTCTTTATCATAAAAACAGTGGTACATAGAGTATACCACACGTTTTTATTGGAGATGTGAGCTGTCCCAAACGTTAAATTGTTCAGCTCTCACTGAGATTTACTGTAATGTCCTTCAGTCATCTGAAATGGAAAAATAGGGTTCATTGTCGAGTACTGTTGTCTCTGTTCAACCTCATTTGGATAATAATGCTCCTATTACCTTTCTGGAAATTGGACCAAGGTCACTCCGCAAAGCAAAATGGATAATCATGCATTGGCACATGAATAATAAGTCTGAAAAAATCCTAAAAGGATCTTTTGTTCATCATGAAAAGGCCATATCCTTCGAGGTCAAGTTAAAATGTTGCTGTGGAGTTTGTTTTTTGAGTTGGATAAATTCCCCTTTAACTTGTTCTATTTATTGTTTGCATCTTATATGTGAACACTCTGTATTGGTAGCATGGCAACAGAAAAGTGTGTTCGACATCTATAATGATGTTGTCCTGTTTTGGTCCAGGGAATGGAAGCTGAGCCGCGGTGTATTAATGCCACTGTTTTTACAATTCTTACTTTCTACAATATCTGCCCATAGAGAATGTCATCTGGGTATGATTAGGTAAAGATTATGGTTATGGGAAAAATAAACTATACTTGAGCTGTGGTAGGCTGGGCCCTGAATGTTGGCATTGGACATGGGGATTATAGTAATCATCTGAGCTGAGTACACATGCACTGTCGTGGAAAATTTCAAAGCACTTGGTTCAGGATTAAAAAACTTATGTAATAAAAATGTACTAAACAACCTGGTTATGATTTATATCCCTGTGCGATTTTAACATTATTAAGTTAACTGAGAACCCGCTCATGAATATCTTTGATGCCTCCACATTAAAATGTCATTTCTGGACTGAGCTGCAGGTATTACCAGCGTTAGACCTGCATCTCTAATTGTATATCATTATTATGTTTTTTTTTTCCCCTCATTATATAATTCATGGTGCACACCTTAGGCCCGAATCCAAAATACTGAAAGAACTTTATGATGTTTAAAGCTGCATATCTCTACATTCAGAGAAATCAAAGTACTTGTTACCTGTATAGTTATTTTCTATATCGAGAGCAGACATCAGCGTGAATCGGCGCAGGATTTAGACGGACACTTATTAACCTCTCGCTCAGTGTTTTAACAGAGCACAGAGGGGAGCTGCCAGCAGGACAATGACATCACAGCAAGTGTCAGTCCCCAGCAGGGTGTCCTGCTAGGGTTTGTCGAGTCTCCGCTCATTATCAGTTGTTTAAATGTGAGCAGATGAATTTGTTAGAGGATGTCGGTGTAGCATACTTTTAAAAGTAGGTTTTTATTTTGTTTTGTTTTGTTTGCTCGGTCGACAGGATTAAATGCTGTCAGTTAACCTTTCTACAAGCCACTGATGATGTTCACATTTGAGCATGACATAGGCCCGCGCCTTGTAAAAAGGTGTCGTGTCACATTCACATGACATGTTTATGACCTGACTGTCATATCTGGAGGTGGAGGGGATGGTGGTGGAGTTATAGGCGAGAAAAGCTGTTAAGCCAGTGACCAGGGTTCCAGACTGTGTTTCAACATTTGAAAGTGCTAAACCACTGGATTTTCTAAGGAAACCTTGCGAACATTTTCAGACTGTTTTTTGCAGCCAAAACCAGATTTTTTTTTAGGTGACCTCCGGGCCACCTGGTATTTTAAACACCAACGTGATCTTTTCCTTATTGTGCCTAAACCTTACCAGACCATAAGCATATGGAATGAAAAGTTGCAACATAAAGAATTTTCCTTCCATTAAGTTATATGCAGAGTTAGCGCTTCTCTAGTTGTAGGTTACCTTGAATGAGGAGACGGCACGGCCATTTGACAATATATTTATAAAGAATATATATAAAGTAATAGTCAGGATATAAATCCTGTGCATCAACAGAATGAGACCAAAATAAAACCGCCAGCTTTTATGTCTTGACAGTGAGGAAGAGCTTCAGGATGTAAGAATTAGCCTGCAGTCAGCAGATCTTTCAAAATTAGGTTTGACTGTGACACTGTAGATGAGTAAGTTATTGCTGCGCTGTGCAGTTTTGTAAAAGCACCGAATCAGTGGAGCTGTTTTTTTTCTGTTGTTGTTTTTTTTTTACACGAGACATACCAGACACAGGATCTGCTAAATAGGAAGGCTGCTTGTGTTTGACTAAATGGACGTCTCTGATCAACAGGCCCAACGAGGACAGGCAATCATTGTGTGCATATTAAATACAAAAGACACCATTCACACAGTGTCTTGATGTTCTTTGAAGTATGGCAGGTGCTGAGTCTAAAAACGTCCCTCGAACGGGTGATTTAATTCCTCGGAAAACTTCCACCTTTCCCTGCGATGTCGGTCGAACGCACTTTCACCATCATGGTTTGCAAACAGACACTGTATAGTCATATGCAGTGTCAGCCGGTCAGTGTTAGCTCAACTTATTCAACCAACCAATGCCAGCGGAGTGAGTGATTGCCATGGCAACCGGGGGCTGGTTGACTAGAGAGATTACCATAAGAAACAGATACTGTGTACACCCCTGGCTCGGGAAATGTTTGGAGAGCTGTTCTTCACCGTGAGACACTTGAGGTATTCATGTTGCTGTCAAACCTGTTCCAGTGTTATCGTGCAGATTCTTCTATTGTGTGTCCTTCTTTGTAACAGCAAGAAAATGCACCTGAAATGCGACCCTCTGGTACCTGGCAGGAGATGTTTAATCACTCTGAAGTACATTTTGTCCAGCAATGCCAAACCTGCACTTTGGTAACTGGGTTTTACAGTATAAAACAAAGTGACAATGGTAAACTGACAACTGGCTGCAAAAGGACAATTAATGATATCTTGATTTTTTTCAATATGTTTATAATGAAATGTTACTTTTTTCTTGTTTAGGATGAAGACTCTTGTCATGCACCATTTGCACCAGATCATTGAACTTGTTTTAAGGTAACTGGTCTTGATTTTCAACATAAACATTCAATGCACTGAGCTTCCCGGACACAAGTGCAAAAAATGCATCCCATGGTTGTTGTCACCCAAGAGAAAGCTTGAAGGCTTCACATTTTAATGAATCAGACCAAACACTTCACAATGCAAGACAAAGGCAAAATGTCATCATCGTCGTCATCATCATCATCATCGTCATCATTATCATCATCATCCGATTTAAATGTGGGTGAATCGGTTCAGTTTGGCTCTGCTGCATCTATTCCAGCCATTGTTTTGCCAAGAATATTCAGTACATGTTTGCACTTCATTCATGATTGATGCAACCCGGTATCATGCCAGACTGTGGTAATAGACCTGTCAGTCAACCGTGTCCCTGTCAGTTTTGGCCTCGCCTATCCGTGAAAACATCAAGCCCTGTGATCCGATACCCATACTACCACACTATGTAGTATGCCAGAAAAAAACCTGGTGTGTCCTGATTCGAAGAACATTCGATGCAGTACGGAAAAAAAAAATACCAGGATGTCCCACTTCATTTGGCTGCAATTTGTAATGTGCAAGCTGGCCTGCTCTGCTCAATCTAAACGAAGCCAAGAGAGGACAAGAATTTGACAGCTCATTTGACAGAATGACAGTGGCAGTGCATTCAAGTGTAAGTACCTTTTCTTTGTACTCCATAAGTACAGAGTACAAAGGATGCGATGGATACTGGTACAAAGGATACTGCATGCAACAGTACTTAGTAAAGGCAGATACAGTATGTACTAAAAGTAAAAATCAAAAGCACTTGTTTCAAAATACACCCATTCTGTGGTCAAGTTATCCTGTCCACTCGGTATCAAAACTTCTTGGATAAGAAAAGATCACGGTTTGGCTTGATATGAATAAAAATGGCTCCGTTAACACAGCCATCTTTGACTATATGGCTCGACACAGGACTTAAGACTGTAGTCACTAATTAAAGCCCTTTTATTGACCCGATCAACCAACCCTGACCTTGTAGCCTCTTCACTGTACGTTCCCTCTTTACTACACACTGTCCTTTGGACCCTTTGGTGTGAGACTGAGCCGAGTGATATCAGATACTTAGACACTTAGTTAGCGAGTGACTGTTCTCCCTCCACTATCGCAATATAAAGCTAACAGATAATGAACGGATAGATTATATTCAACCATTCGTTACTGTCAGTGCATGATAGAGTAAATGACATTGCAGTTAGTACCAGCATATGATGAATCGCTGGATGAGGTGATTGATTTATGGATTAAATTTAAAACCACTCTGTTCATATGTATGTCAGGCAAGGTAAGATCCATCATATTTCCTTTCAGTTGTCATATTGGGGCATCCTGGAGGCCCAGTGGTTAACACATATCCCACAACTTTAATTGCGCATCATTCCCCTTCTCCAGCTCTCTGCCATTGATCTGAACTGGTCATCTCCAAGTGTCTCCACTGTCAATCCCCCCAATACAACAAACAATTATCTAGCATTGTTAAATATAAAAAATATTTATAGAAATTCACAAGTCAATTTCATGCTTCAGAGATACAAGCTGGTCTAGTAAAAGTACACCTGGCACATAAAGCTGAGAGCGAAAGTCGCTCCACTCATGCATCTTGTTGATGCTGGCTCACTGGATGGTAGCAGTCAGAGCTGGAACATGAACATAGCTGTATCAAATAACCATGTCAGGAGAACTGTCTTTCATTTAGATATAAAATCAAGCTGGACTTGAGCCAGATCACTGCGCTTCATTGCAAAGACATTTTTTAAACAGATTTGAGTTCTACAGATGATTAAAAACCTTACATTACCTTATATTTAGACTTGAAGTTTTAATTTTTATTTATCTCAATTAGTTTTAAGGTCAGATCATGACTCGCAGTTGCAAGTAGATCTTTTGTGTGTTAGTCTCAATAAATCTTTCCATTTGACTAGTCAGGCAAATTTTCTTGTTTAATATTGGTAAATATTTCAAGATCAAACAATATTTTGATGGTTTGTAGAGGGGAATTTTTTGATCTTAATATCATGTCTTAATCCTGCCTGCCAGCTGACAGCTAGATGAAACACTGATCTTCATTTTGTATACAAAGGACAGCAAGTACGGCATCAGTGAAATTAAATCAGGGGACTACCAGATGTCAGCATAATGATGTATGTGCGACGGTTCAGTGTGACTGATAATGATCTGACTTACGCCACAAAAGAACAAGGAAAATGTATCCGCAGGAGATTTAGCACTAGGAAATGCCATTTCGCTCTTTGCAGAAAACATCTGGCTGAGACAAGAAAAGGTCACTCGGAAAAAGCTAATTCTGCACTTGAAAGGAGGATGTCTTACGTGCACAGATTTTTTCATTAAGGTGACAAAACTGGCTGATATGCCCTAAGCATCGCAAACAAAGCTGTTCAAAAGATAAATGGGGATGACATGAGCTAAAGACCAAAATGGGGTTAAACAGAGCAACGTGGATACCGGAAAGAGGGAGGACGCTCTTGGAGGCTACACAATACAGCAGAGAACAACGACCAAACTGATCCAGAGCCAGAGCTACAATATGAAGGAGGCAAGGCAAAACAACCACTGAAGATATGCGCCTGGTCCTCAGGTCTCTGCTCACAGATGGAATTATGATTTCGGCCGGACGACCTCCAGAGACTTCCCGTCTTATGCAGCCATGTTAGGGGCAGCAGCTCCCGGGGGAACCAGATTGCGATGAAGACATAAGCAAGGAGCAATAGCTATCTTATTTTTGAAAAAGCATTCCTAAAGATATCTTAAGAAAAAAAATCCCTTTTTCCTCTCAACCCAGACACAAAATACCCCCTGGAATGCTATAAATATGGCAATGTTACCCAACAGGGCTGAGAGAGCGCTGAAACCAGCATCCGGTACAGATACAGCTGTAGATACTACAGAGAGGTACAAGAATCATCCAAGTTAAATGGGACAATATCTCTACTCTGAGTGGGTAGCCAACTGAAGTGTCTTCATTCATGTTTATAGAAACTCATCCTTGTGATCATCCTTTGATCTGAAGCTCAGTTCTGTGGCAGCTCCGTAAATTGTTTTTATAATCAATAATAAATATAGAAACTCTCAACCCATATTATCTTATGGCCTTAAACTGAAACTCTCGCCAAAAAGCAACCGAGGCTTTATTGGTGATTGACTATGAGTCAGATCTTCATGTAAATGCATAATTACGAAGAAAGAGGCTCTTTTAAGATTTACCGTAGTTTTGTTTTTGGGCAAGCTAATTTTCAATGGGGTGCAGGGGCACTCTGATGCTAACATCAAAATCGCTATTTTCAAAACACTAAGAAGGCTCGACAACATGAAACTTTGCTCGTAGTATCACCAGGGTCTCTACACATGAACACGTGCATTGAGAACATTGTTTGTGTACGCAGAGTTTACTAAAAGAAGGTTTTAGACAACTCACGTTAGCAGTAGCACCTCCGGCACGCCGCCGTCATGGCAGACAAAAAGTGTCGATCCCCGAGTGCAACCTAACAGGCAGGAGGTCCACCATTACTCTCCTGCCTGTTAAGTCGTCTCCAACAGTGAGTAGTTCCAAAAACCTTCTTTTTAGTAAACTCTGTGTACACAAACAATGTTCTCAATGCTTGTGTTCATGTGCGGAGACCCTATTATTATTATGAGAAAAGTTTCATGTTGTGTCGAGCCTTCTTAGTGTTTTAAAAATAGCGATTTTGATGCTAGCGTGCCAGTGCCCCATGCACTCCATTGAAAATAAGCTTGCCCGAAAACGAAACTACGGTAAATCTTAAAAGTGCCTCTTTCGTCGTAATTATGTATTTACATGAAGGTTTGACTCATATTCAATCACAAAGAAAGCCTCGGTTGCTTTTTGGCGAGAGTTTCACTTTATGAACAATTTTCAGGAAGCACCAACCCCTTCAGTTTTAAGCACCCCCCAATTCTGGTGTAAACCCCATCTACCCCATTCATGGAACTTGATTGCCCTAGAGATAATATAGTTACACAGTTACAGATACAGATGTTGGCATCGTAAAAATGCATTGTAGCCAAACGCACTCTGCATCCAAATACACAGCCAAGCCATGGAGGACAAGAGACACCTCCCTCATCTTCCCTCATGGGGAACAATGTGTGCAGGGATCTGTTGATACAACGTACATTTCTGACACTGAGTGATTTGAAGTTGAGCCGAGGACAACATCTAGGGAACAGGTGAGCATTTCAAGCAAGGTGAAGGTATGATTTCTAAGCATCACTTTGACATATACAGTGACGGACCGGTTTACTGCCAGAATGCGAGACCTTTCTCCCACTTCAATTACGGGGACATGCTTTAGACATGCTTTACGGTAACACTTCACTATGTTATCTGCATTACTGTTTAATCACTGGCATTCATACAAGAATTAAGACCCGTTCGCACCGGAAAGTGAACGAATGTGAAATATGTAGCTCTATAAGCTTGGTGACGTAGTGAGTCATTGCAGGGCTATTTTGAAAACTGTTGTAGTTGCTGGGCTAACAGCTCCAGATTTATCCAACATGGTGGCAATCACAATGGAGAGCCTGAGTCATGCTGTCACGACCTGTTCCACCAGCCTCTGTAACTCAATGCAATCACTCACTGAGCGTTTCATAGAACTCACTCACACTCTCTCTTGTAAAATCAGTGCTCGACTTCCTCTATGTGCCGCCTGCTTGCTAAACATTTGAAATAGTCTTAAGTCATCTACGTCCTGCTGATAGTACAGGCGTGTCTGAGCTAGCCCCTTTACTTGCCCACGTTCACTTTTTCTGTTGAGCTGTGATGTTTAGCCTGCAGATGGCCAGAGCTTATGGGTTATGGTGTTAATTAACAGCCACAATAAGTCCTTATTTAAATGTATGAGGTAAGCCACACAGTACAGCCAAGAGGGCCTCTTCTCCAACACAGCATTTTTACTTATAAGTGGTGTGTCGGTGGGATTTTTCAGGACTTCTTTGACTTTGACAACAGAACCCTGAGCTTTGTTTCCCATTTAGCTTCTTTCTATTATTCTTTTTACTATGTTCTCCCTCTGGCATTTTGTTGTCAGGGCTGTACATCATTTTATTCAATAAAGAGTTACTGAAGAGGAGTCGACAAAAGCTAGCAAGCTTGCTTACTGTCAGTTAGGGAGCTCATTAGCGAAAAAGAACAATAAGTTCACACCGTTTATTTGAAAGATGTGTACCATCGACTTCTGTCTCATAACTGTCTGCCAGCTCGCCCTCTTTTATAGTGCTATTTATACTTGGACAGAGGAGGTTAAATAAAAGTTGATGGTGCAACACGGCTAATAAGCTAGAGGTGCTTGGTCCTCTCCGGCTCAGTGAAATGCTGCTGTTCTAAATGCTGGTTTGACCAGGCCTCTATACTGCATTATCATATGATATGGGAGCCATGAAGGCAAAGTTCTTAATTTACCCAAACATATACTTTCCATCTCTCACCTGTGGTCAAAGATGTCACAGGTCACTCTACTGATGGTTCAGAAAGAAAAGGGCACTCTGTCTCAAAAAAATGTAATGGGCTTCATTGGAGGAGGCAGGGGATGCTGTTTAAGGTACCAGTGAGGCAATTCAATATGGGTAAAAAATCATGCATTCATACCTATTTTACCTGAAAATAACAGCTTCAAAATCATTTTGATGTTACAGTTACAGATGTTACAGCAAATTGGGTGGATGATGTCTATGACTCAACCACTTGGGTCCCCCCCATCGCTTGTTTCTGCCATGTGCAACTTTGGTGAGCAGATAGCATCACAGTGTGTTATGATTTAGTATTAGTACATCACACACAGCACCAACAATCTGTGATTTTGGTGAAGCTGGATCATATTGTACAGAGTGAAAGTTTTCTGTTTTTACCTCCGACGTCCTCCAGCAGCTGCTCAGCCTCGACTCTCCATGATTATGGAGTTTCCCGAAAGCACCACCTGTAATTGCTGCTGCTTATTGCCGCTGCAAACATAACTCTAACTAAATTAAAGGCAGCGAGATGCTAACGACTGACGTCGAGCTGGAATTGTTGCTGTCGATTAGCAGGTAATCTGTGTAATCTGTAGTATGTTTTATGTCATAGCACTTGCTTGATGTTCGGTTGTGCTCGCAAAGTTGTCAACACGCTACTTTTTCATCATTCTGCAACCTACATGCTATCAGTGAAATTCCTGGGTAAATCACATTTTAACCGAGATTTAGCTGGTAGCATGTAATAGCCAGCTGTTATTGTGACTGGTTTAGTTCACGTTAGCTTGGCTTGCTGTTACTGTTCTGAGCCGCGTGCGCCACTTGTGCAAACTTTGACCGCCACATTGCTAAAATCCCTCAGTGTGCAGCATTTACTTCAAAACACAAGTTTGCAAGACATGAAGTTGGAATGAAGTGCAGAGGTTTGTTTGTAGTTAGCATAAAATACAATCATATATAGACTTTATGCATATACAGACTTAATTGTTATGGAATTTGTATTTTCTGACCGTAGTGTTACCCCCCCCAAAAAGCTGCTAGGGGCATCAAATCACACAAAATACAAATGAATACATATTGTTGCGTTAAGTATCATGAATTTCAAATGATAGATTTTTACAATGACAACATGTCAGATGACAATATCAGAACAATGGGAAAAGAGACCACTCGTAGTAACACAACCACAGAGAACTATCACATGAATCTTCAGCTCACCCGCTTTTAAAGACCCTGGGTCAAGCCTGGAACACAGCAGAGGGATTATAGGAATGCACCAGTATCCTTCATAAAGGAGCTGGAGGAAGTGTCCGGAAAGTAAGGCATCGGGGCTACTTTGCTCCGCCTGCTAAGATCCCGACTTGAACCGGGATAAGCCGGCAGAAATAGCAGGACAGATGCTTTAAGCCGAAGTCACAAGAGGCATCGTCAAGCCTAAATGTAGCACCGTCAAGAATCTGCTTCACATATGAAAGAAGAAATCAATACTCGGGATCCTTCGCCGTCTACAGCTGTGCTCCCTCTCCAGTTGGATTAGACACAATGGAGTGATATTCTATTTAGACAGCTTGTTTGACCTCATGGTTTTATTTGAATTATATTTGATTTGAACATCGCTGCCGACTGTTGTTGCTGCGGTAACAAGAAACTGTACCACCCTCCTGATCGCAATAAAAGCAAGCTGACTTGTATGAAAACATTATTTCCTCTTACATCCATGGAAACATTGACGTTACAATCAAGCCATATACACCTTGAATCTGCTAATGTCATGGCTACTTTAATGTAGTTCTGATCAGTAAAGAATATCGATGCTGCCAACCGCCACTTACACAAATCCATTTTTGTGCTTTCTGCTGCCTTTCCATGAATTACTTGAGTCCTGACTCTGAATGTAACACCAGTAAGACCTTCAGCTTTGCATGCTTCATTTTCATTTATTTATTTATTTATTTGTGTCTATAATTCATAACTCTCACTGTTCCACTCACTAAAGCGGATTTAGATATATAAGAGAAATACTTTAATCAGGATAAACATGAAAGATGGATATAAAAAAAAGTGCTTGTTGGACACAGCGTGCTCTCTACACGGCTCTAATTTGATTTTCCAACCCTAAAACAACTGACTCTCTTGTAAGTGGTATTTGTTAGAATGCTTTGATCTGACAGGCCAATTAAATGTGTTTTGTATTCTTTACAGATATCTGCAGTGTTCGGTACAGTAGGCGCTGCTTCCGTCCACTCGTTATTCCATCAACAAGTCTGCCTTTGCAAGGAATCGGTTCTTATTGTCATGACATTGTGTGCTTTGTTGCACGGGCAGTCTAATGAGCACAAATGATCCGGATCATAGTGTGAGTACGGCGGTCGATAAATTTTTAAACAAATACTGGCGATGGATAATTTGTTAAGGCCATTAATAATTTATCGACACATGTATAATGAGGCTTCCTCGCCCAGAATATTATAATATCACCTCGGTGTAGGAAGAGTTTGTGCGTGGGGGGGAAGGGTTAGTGAGTACCTGAGGGCTGGTGGAGGTACAGTCTCTGTGTCTCTCTCTCTCTACCAACAGGCACACACGCTACAAGGTTCGAGATGCACTCGAGCTCCTTAAAAGTGCAAGGTCTTTTTTTGTGCAACGACTTGAATATGCAAAATGAAGCATGAGCAGGAAATGAGGCACCTGGAGACTTTACCTCCTGTATGATTGCTGGAGAGATGTGATTGTAATTAGTCTCTTGACAAGTCTGATTCCTAGGGCTAAGGTCGTGTTCAGAGGTTCAGAATCTGACTCTTAAATGTACCAGATTAACATTTTTTTTTTTGCCAAGACTGATACTGAATTCCTTTTTGTTAGCATTTTAGACTGTACATATTGCCTTACTGTTCCCACAAAGGTAAGGTAAGCTTGTCTAAATCACACATGTTTCCAGTTAGAAAAAATATCATCAACTTAAACAGGATATATGTATATATATATATATATGTATATATATATATATATATATATATATATATATACATATATATATATATATATATATATATATATATATATATATATGAAATAACTGTTAATAAACTGGCTATAGAATGATGGCACCATAAGTGTTAACACTGTTTCCTTGAAACCTCACTTTCACTGTGCATTTGTCTGCCACTCCGCACGAAATCACCTGGGAAAATGAAGGCTGGATCACCAGTCAGGCTGGCAGCATTTCTGTCTTCTTTCATGTCTCAATTACAGACTAAATTAATGAAGAATCTCAGTTTGTCCTGAGCTGTTGGAAGTTATGACTCGAATTGAATTGGAAACAATCTGACACAGACGTACCGACAGTAATACGGAAAGGAATGCTGAATAATGCGGAATAACAAGGAAATGCTGTGGTGGAATTTTCACTTTATAATATCATGGAACTTCTTTAACCTTAAAGTAACAGCTTCAAATCATTGTGCAGGTACAGTGTCGTGTAACAGGGTGAATGGTGTCTCTGTCTTGTTTCTAACTTCAGTAAGACGGTAGGTATGTTTACTTCAAGATACACGTTTTTTAAGAATTCTACATAATGTAGCTTTTAATAACAACTTCGAAATTCTGTGCGGGCAACAAAAATGATTTTAATTGTTTAATTTGAAATGTGCTTCCTTGCAGGATGTGAAGTTTGTCTGCAATGAGAAAACTGATTTATGCATTTATTACAGTTATTGTCGGTCAAAACCTGACATGGACGATAGCTCAAGCCAGTGCTCCAGACTATTTGCACACCTGCCACAGTTTAAGGGGCTGGCTAGACTCCAGGTATCCCATGACTCGCACTGACTCACCTGCCTTGAATCTTAATGGTCCTAATGGTTACAAGAGAAACAGACTGAGGAAGAACTCGCAAGTGACCCCAAATTAAGTATGAGCGTATTTTTTATGAATACACATTGGGTAGCTGAATTAAGTTTATTTATTTCAGTTTATAAAGCGGTTGTTTTGTAAATAGTAGGGCTGTCAAACGATTAATTTTTTCAATCGCGATTAATCGCATTTTGTCCATAGTTAACTCACGATTAATCGCAAATTAATCGCAATTTTTTTTTTTAATTCTAAATGTACCTTAATGTATTTTTTTCATATTCTTAATACTTTTAACAACATAAGAAAGGGCAAATATGCTTGCTTTATGAAAATGTTTCTTCAACACTTCAATTCATGCAGGAAAATAAAAGGCTCAAAAAAATATCCCCTCACCCTGAATGGGATCAAAACATGGTGATGTCTGCTTTTGGCGAGGGGGGGGCGGTGGGCTCTCTGCATCTGCCATGTGTTTGGCTTGCAAATGATATTTGAGACTGGACGTACTTCAGTGGTAACTCATTTCATGTCGACAGTAAGTGCAGATAACTTTTGTCCTATGGACCGAACCATCTGGCCGTGTTTTGAAAGTGAATTTGCCGTTCATAAGCCCTTTCTCCATTTCCTTTCACTTTCACTTTTTCCAGACCGCCAACCCTGCTTCTTCTTCTTCTGATTCCCTTTCTTATTCTTCCGCCACCCTCTGGATCAAGACTACAGGTGCCACCGACGGCTGTAAATCAAACAATGCGCGTTTTCTTTTTTTTTTAATACCGAGTGTTAATTGCGCGTTAAAAAAATTAACGGCGTTAAGAGGATGTTGTGTTAACGAGTTATTAACGCGTTAACTTTGACAGCCCTAGTAAATAGGTCTCTATCCTGAGGGAAAGATTGCTTGAAGATGATCAGCTTTCGAAAGACTTTAGTGGACACTGGAACCTCAGTGGTACCACGGCACAACCAGAAGGTGACGCAGCTGTATCCAGTATGTGAGGGCGAAAGCACTAACTGAAGTGGAGGTTTTAGTTTGTAGAAAAAGGCACAGCTTGTTATTTCCCCTATCTTATCCATCCATTATTTAAGTGTCACATTTAACAAAAACCTATTTAAGATAGAAAAAACAGTATATGTGTTCGGCACTCAGTTCCTGATACATTATCTGTGAGCTGACTGATAACGTGCCTTTATTTCAGACTTCTCTGACCGAGTCTGGCAACCCACCAATCTTTCTACCTCCTTTTGCACTGTTTTGCCCTCTGTACAAACTTGCTTACTCCCCGAAGAAACATTTTCCCATCTAATAGAGGTAGGAAGAACAAATAGCTGGGTTGAACTAATTACTGTAGGAAACCAGCCAAAACAGCTCGCTCTCTGTCTCTGCTCTCGCTCTGTCCCTCTCTGCGTTTCACACACACACATAAAACACTCTTTCCTTGCATTCACTCTCCCTCCCTTACTCCTGAGATCTGACCGCAGGGAGCGTTTCTATATGTCAGCTTTACAAGACGGATGGCCGACATCTGCCACAAAAGCCTCGCCGGACGTATTACCTGAGACACCAAACAATAACCTCGACCTACACACACGTAGACACTTGCAGAAATCACACACTGAAGAAGAGTTCTGCCTGGCCTTAACTGGCCTGCCAAGACCTGACCTTCTAGTTACGACTATGATCACCCCCATGGGCACGGGTGGCATCTGGCTAGGTGATGTGCATGTGTGTTTTTGTGTGCACTGTGTGTGTTCTGTATCATGCGTGCTTGTGTCCCTGCTTCCCTGCATGGCAGTGCTGGTTTGCCGGATCGCACGTGTTTATCTGTGTCCCTTTGCCTGTGTGTGTGCGCGTGTGTGTATCGTTGGCACGAACAGCAATGCCGCAAGGAGCCTGGGCAGCATCAGAAGGGCCGGTGTGCCCCCAGAGTTTGACCATCTGTGCGTTATTGGTTGTCATTAAGGTTTCTAATTTGGAGGTGTCTTGGGGATTAGCCAAACGAGGGCAGAAAATGTCATTACGCTGTTCCTCCCGCTGAGCTGCCGTGACCATATTTACATATTTATACACCTTAATTGTCTTTGCCTTGCTGCCGTGACATTGAGGCAGCCAGGGTTGAGTGTGAGAGGGGGGAAAACAGAGAGAAAGTGAGGAGGACAGAGTGGAAGACAGTGTTACACACAGTCAAATCGAATTTGGCTCCAAAGTGGATTTAAATTAACAAATTCATTGCTGAGCAGACTAGAGAAGATTAACAAAAGGCAGAAATGCAAAACAGAAAGATGCAAACAACTCTGAAATAAGAGACGAAGGAAAACAAGATATTTTCTAAATGCTCCACTGCGTACATTTTTGGCTTCCTGAATTTTAAACATCGTACCGACTAATTTGTTTTTAAGCACATTTGAAATTCAAATGTAAGATTTTAGTGCAGCGATATACAGATCTGCTCTGTACACTGCCATTACCGTCTTTAGCAGTAATACAGCGAGCAAAAGGGAGAATTGTATATTCTATATGTTTTGACATATGACAGCCAACCTGTAGTGAAGGACCGGGCCAGCATCATAGATGTTTGTGAAATAGTGATGAAATGTATGAAATGCATTTTTTATGCATGAAGTGTCATTTGGTACTTGGCACTCAGCAAGGTGGAAATGGATTCATGTCCATATACACTAATCCTTAGAATGAAATTGCATCATGTAGAAACTGATTTTTATTTGATACTGTATATATATATATATATATATATATATATATATATATATATATATATATATATATATATATATATATATATAAATATTTCAAGCCAGAATGGTCCCCCATTTATTATACATATAACATAGAATATTTGAATGAATTTGATCGCTGAACTGTAAATGTATTATTTTTCAGAATTCTGGTCACCATATGACCATAGCTAGCTTCCTTTAGCTAATTAGCTCAATTAGCTGTGGAGCCAGTGGCCATGGAGTTTGCCTGGAGCAAGACCTAAGCCTGTGAGTGAACATGGCTTGAAACCGAACTGGGACTGAACACAGACTGATAGAGGCCAGTCTGAAGACAGATGATACAGTATGGAGGTGATTTACAGAGACTTTGCAGCTGGAGAGGAGTGAGAAAGAGTGTGGCATCAGCAGCAGGCAAAAACAGTATGTAGAGCCAGAATAATTTCATATTCTACTTGGGGAATTGGAGATTTATTTTGATTAAACCAGAGGTGACTGTGGATTGACAAACCGAGACTGTTTAGGTGAGTTATATTGTGTTCATGTCAATTAATTAAGTCAATTTGTGAATTAAATGTGTTTTAAGATAAAGTAACATAGGAATTTAGCTCGAGAGGAACTGGGATTCATATGGTGTATTTTATTTCTCTGTTTCATAAGAAAGCTGGCAAATGCTTGGCCAGGCTAACTGGTAAGCATGCTGACTCTGTAAATGTTCTTTTTTGAATTGATTAAAAAAAAAGTACCTGCCTGCATCTTTCAAATTGCCCCTTTAACGCCACATTTAACAGTCATTGCTTTCTGGCTAAAGTCTCTTTTTCATCTACAGGCATGAACATGTATTGTTTAACTACTACCAAACACCAACTGGGGGAAAGAGTGACTGTAAACACCACTGTGCAGGCTACGTAGCTATGATTACCTAGTAATTTGTAGCACACTGGATAGTTTAACAATCCTGCTAACAATACTCTGTCCTGGATTGAACTTGGTATTCCTGTCAGCTGTGCTGTCACCATTCAAAGAAATGTCCACTCAGCAGATTTCTGTTATATCGCTGAATTTTTTTTTTTGCTGCCATAAAACTGCCTTTTAATATTCAGAACGTGTTACTATTGAATTGTAAAACAACTGGAAAAAATAGTAGTTGGACTTCTGCCCTTTACTGCTGCCTTCCTAGGGGAGGTAATAACGAGAGAAAAGCAGGTGTGCCATCATGTTCTATTTCTGGTGTAATTAGAGAAGAAATGGCCTCAGTGCTTTTACAGAGAATTCACTGTGGTAAAATCACACTTGTGTTGTGTTGACACTCAGAAAGGTGCCCAGAGAGGTGGCACTGAAAACGGGGTATTGCAGCCGCTTGGAAATTTAACACATTCAGTACTACACACAGGTGAATATTTGTACACTCTTTCATTTGGAGCAACAATCTTGTGTTTCTCATTAACAATAGCTTATTTGTGGTAACTGGTATACTATAGAAACACATGTAGCTTGTTCATCTGGCTTAGATCCAGTTTATGCTACTATTTCGATGCTTTTGCTGCCAGTATGCTTTAGCCTCGACCTGTTTGATAGGTATGTGATGCAAGACTCTGTAGTCAACTCCAGTTATCCAAATGAAAGGAACACTACTACCATGTTAGACATCTAACTCAGAATTCATAAAACACTATTGTTTTGGACAGCGAAGCCAGTCAAAGACAATGTTGCAGGGGCCTAAAGTCAGCTCCACCAATTAGAATGAATGGAAAACCTGTAGTCTGCTCCATCCGTTGGAGAAAGTGAAACAGGACTCCCAGAAAACTTTCTTTCCCCCAAAATGGGAAGACCAGAGCCTCTATGCATGAGGCTCTTTTGCCCCTCTGCAGCGTCTCCCTGTGGCTTTGACATTTTATGTGGCAATTAATATATGTTTTTTATATCATCCTCACTGTTTTAAGTCTACAGCACATTGTCCAACTGTAAAAATGTGCAGCCTACACACAGACTTGTATCTGTTCAATCAAATTGTGATTATTGAATGATCCTGAGTTGATATCATTATGTTTAATGCTCAAGCCTGAGGGTTGATTGCCGTATGTGGCTGAGGATTGAAAAAAAAAGAAGGATTAACTCACACTGAAATGGACTAAAATAACATTTTAACTGTACTGTGTGTTTTTGTTATTTTCTTTTTACTGTTTTTAATTCTAGGCTACTGCTATGTGAATTATTTATCATCAAATGAGGCTACTATTTAATTGATATATTTTCGCAAACATGGGGGGACTTAAGTAGGTCTGCATATATAGTTCTGGATTACTACTGTAGTTCTATTTACTGTAGGCTAGTTCTTTTGTTTCAAAAATGGCTGAAACATGGCATCATTGAAATGGAAATGCAAAGTTCAAGTAGCTTATACTGTACGCATATGTAGCCCACTGCAGAGTTGCCACATCATGTGAAAATAGAAATGAATGCTGATTTAGGCCTATTAGTGATCTTGATAGGCTATTTTAGACTTTCTAAGCTGCCTAACCTTCATTATTAGACACATTTATTGCGTCTCCATACAGATTTTTTTGGTAAGGGACGGAGGCAAAAATGTCTCTTTTGATAGTAAAGGTTGCTGACCCCTGCTCTAGCCAAAAGAAGAAAGTGTAACCGTTAGCATCTGTTCCGTTCAGCCAACAGAACTCAGCACAAATCTCCTATGCCCATGAACATTATCAAAAAGTGTTCCAGAGGATTATTTTACATATTGTAAAGATTTACCAGAGGAAGTGCTCGAGTGGATATTATGGCCCGGGTCGGACATTTTTTTGTTGTTGATTAGATTTGAAAAACAAATGCAGGCTTTGTTGCCTGGTTCCAGAAGGAGACTGACTGAGCTGACAACTCGAGCGAGTTCGAGTGAATGAGATGAGCGGTGGTGGCTGAGGGTGCTAGAGAGTGAACGGGGAAGCGGGGAGCATGATGACAGATCAAAGCATGTGAAGGAGAGAAATTACGCCTTTTTTTCTGCTGATTGTTTCACGATGGTTACATTCCAATGCAGAAAATAAACGCCCTTCAGCTGCGGAGTTTCAGTCCCCTTTGCATCTCCTTCTTGTTCTTTTATGCGACTATTCATAATGGATGAAAACATTAGAGTCCCGCACCAGTAAGTAAAAACAACAACGTGACTTTATTGTTGATTCTAATGTGTAAAACGTTTTTCAATCCACCACGGATCTAATTTGCCTAATTGTCATGGTTCTTCAGATGAGCTGGACACACAAACAGGGAATTCTCACAAGGGACCTCTAGTACCTGATGTAGTTCCTGAAATTAGTTTCTCTGGTTTTTTTGCTATATATTTTTGGCTCATGCTCATGCAGCCAGTCACATTTACTGAATGTTGAAGTGTCCTTGGGCAAGATACTGAACCCCAAACTGCTCCTGATGTGCTGGTTGGCAGATTGTGTGGCAGCCACTGCCATCAGTGTATGAATGTATGTATGAATTACAGTAAGTTGCTTTGGACAGAAGCGTCTGCTCAATGTAAATATACATATTAAGCACATTTGATCCATTCACTCAAAAACAGCTAATGTTACAATTTAACTCACCATTGGTGTCCACAGCCAGGAATTAATGGTGCCACTTGATTGGTCACTGCAAAATGCTACGGCTTCCACCTTTTCATGATGGTGACTCAGAACAGGGCACCTAATGTCACTGCATGACAGCATCTAAGTATTTTATATAGAAAAGTATTTAGAAAAATGTGACGGAAACGTCAATGTGTCACTTTTGCAAAAAAGCTTTTACCGTCATGAGCTACATGTGTAATGAAAAAACACCTTTTTCGAGCAAGTTCTTACATAGCAGACATTTTGCTCACATGACTGTCAGTCGTTTCCACAATGAGGGAAAGGACGAAACACAGCGCAGATTAGTCCAAACAGATCTGATGTAACCTTCCACATATTAATACATGAGACAAACAGAAATGTCATATTTTCATCAGGGTTTTTTGTTGCTTTTAAAAAGATTGACTGCCGCTCTTTTAATCATGTAACCTTGCTACACTCTCTTCTTTTGCAATCGTATATTGGTTTTCTAACAGTAGAATTTGTGCCCACCCAGGGTCGGATTAAATGAATGGATTATGCTCGGCAGCTGTGATATTAAGGCCCCCCCCCCACCCCCCACACACACATATATTTTGATATTTACTTAACAAACCAAATTACTTAACTGCCCCATGATTGTTATTAGGCTCATCAATTTAATTAGCTATATGTTTATCTGTTTATATCTTTTTTATGGTTTCACACACAGCTGGTTAGTCTTTAACTTAAAGTAAGAGTAAAGCCCTATATTATACATTTCATTAAATTCCTTACACAGATGTAGACATTTAAATAAAACCTATACATTTGCAGATACTTTCTCCCGACATTGATGGAATAGTTTTGGAACTGGAATTCCACAATTGGAATTCTTTTTCCTGCGCACTGATGCGTACTTAATATAATGTTTAAAACATACGTAAGAGATAAATGTATAAACACTGAAGTACAGATTATATTGGAGATTCATTTTATTTTGTTCCAATTAAAAAAAAAAAAAAAAAGAAAATGTTAAACATTATTTGATGTATGCAGTACATGATCTTTTTTCCTCCTAGTGGCAGAGGAGGTCCTAGGCATCCACGTAGAATGTCTAGTCTTGGCCCAGTGCAACCCTAATGCCTGTTTCAATGAACCAACTCCTTCCAACAGTAGTGGATATTAAAAAAGCACTTACTGCATTTTGTGTCTCAGATTTTCTTGAAATTTAGTTTACAATGCAGGTGCTTAGTAACGCAGCCACTGAATGACCCAGACATGCAGCGGTTAGATGCCTTTAAGAAAGTTAAACTCACACCTGTGACCTATGTGCCTTTCAGCCGTTATGCTAGGGTAACTTTTCCAAATTATTGGTTTTGCCAAATCAGTGAAACTCCTTACCAAGTTTCCACTGCTACCTTGCACCCAGGTAGATTGACACATTACACACACAGATGTGTTATCATGGATCCCACTCACGTTCAGGATATTTGAATTTGAATTTCTCTTTCAAAAGCTACAAATCTGCCAATCTCCGTCAGTCGGAGACAATCTCCGTTTTTTTTTCTCCATTACCACAATATAAACGGCACTTATCTGACAGTATCCCACTTTGATCTGCATTTTAATTCATGTTTTGGCATTTTACTTTGGCACAGGAAGGACATCTGCCTTCAGGATCACCTGTGATAACGGCTGTCAGAGATTCCTGTACGTATCTCTGTATGCAGAAATCTCACATGAACCGACTTCAGCTGTGGTTATTATTTAATGCACTGAAATTTGTCCCTGATGTCCAGTATTTAACATCACAGCACAGAGCGGAAGAAAAATGGCAATAAACGAAAAAAGAGAGATCAAGCCGAGCTACTGAGTGGGTGTTGTACTTTCTAAGCCCCAAGACAAAGAAAATACATATCTTATGGATTTCAGTGAGCTGCTGTCATCCTCTTGCTCCTCTCCCATCACAGTCTTCTGTTCTAGATGTCTCTGCTTTAATCCCTCATTTGTTTCATTGAGGGGGGAACCGAGGTATGACAAGAGCAGGAGTGAGCGATCCCACACTGAATATCCTGATGAGGAGACATAAAAAAAAGCACACTTGGCTTTCGCGGTGATACAAAATGGTGTGGTTTCCCACTAACGATGCCCAACCTGCCAATAAAGTGCTCTCCTATAGTTGGCAATGAAGGCTTGGCTCCCGTGCATGTACATAAACGGAGGTGATGGATGGAATCTAATTACAGATGAGTGCAAACAACCATTTTAAACTGCTTTTAATGAACTGATCCATCAGCAATGCACCGGGAAGAACCAAGCATGAAGAAATACAAGGCAAAACAAACGTGAGCGTAGTTTTGCAGAAATCCACCGAAGCTTGTGTACTGTATGTGCACGCCTTGCATACATGCAAACAGACATGTAAACACCTGAGGAGATTGTCCTTTCTAGCCGTGAATGTTTTGACAGTAACAGAATTTTTTAATTTGCAGCACATTCTCCGCTCATCTGACCCCGTTCAAGCTTGAGAATCCATTCAGTATCTCACTGATGTCCTCGTGTGTGTGAAGCTGCAGCCCTCTGGTTGCCCATCAGACACGGGCTGCTCCTATTATGTCATTTCATATGTATTTAACTTCCCCACTGTTGGTCATGCACTGTAAAAGTAAGACTTCTTCAACAGTATGACTGAGAGACTGTTAAAAAATCCTTAAGGGGTGTCTGGGATAACGAGTGATATGTAATCTATTTGAACATGAAATTATTTGACAGAGCACATATGGTAAATTCAGCACATTGTAGAAGTCCACGGCACTATTTCCATCAGTACAACTGGCGACTACCAGTGACTCCCAAAACAACATATTTGACCGCTCCCACAAAGACTATGTGTCAGGACGGGAATAGGTTTTGGCACAATAGACCGCTTTGATACGTTTCAGAAAAAGACTAGACTAGATGTTGGTTGAAGTAAGCACGGCGCATTAGTAATGTCAAGATACATCGTGTAGTTTATGTCTGTGTTGTCTCCTGAGTGAAAGTCCTGTTGTTGATTGTCCCAACTATCAACCCCATTGTCTTCCTTTTACACTACATCACCTGACTTCCTTCTTTGCCATCTTTGTAAGTATTATGGCCACTAGAGGTCGCCACCTAACAACAAATGTACATATTGGCTTTACTAAGCTGCTTGCACAGACATGCTAAAGGCATGGATATATAGTTTTTATTCAGACATTGCTCTCACATCACTGTTTTTTTTTCTTTTCTTTTTTTTAGTCTGTTAAGTTACTGTCAGTAAAATGCCACACTTACTGCAGATGTGAATGATTAAACGCCTGCTAAAGAGGGGGGATGGTACCCTTTGGGCCCTGTAAATGCAGCAGCTATTGGGTTCTAATTGATGGTAGCTCAAGAGCAAAATGAAAAAACTGTAAAGTTAAAGTGGTTGTGACAAAGTGTTCCGTTTGCATTAAAAGCAAATTAAAATAGATTGTATCAGGAAGACTGCCTTAATGTAATCAATGATAACACAGAGAAAATGATGAATAAATGTCTGTCTCTGATATAAAATACGTTGGAGATTCTACACTGCACAGATGAATGCAAAATGAACTTCTCTTAACATTTTGGCAATATACACTTTTTTTTACTTTAACATATCAGTAATATCAGTATCAGTTAATGATAATTGCACAATGTAGTGGCTAAAGGAATAATGACACCATTCGCGCTCAGATTGGTTCTCTATAACCGTATTTTGATTGCCGCTGGGCTCAAAATCTTCTGGGAAAACGAGGGCCGACCGGTGATCTAATCAGGATCAACCAATTTCATGTCTCCA